>NW_010541282.1:17658-96580 GCF_000687285.1 Phaethon lepturus | reverse complement strand
GGCCACCTGGGCACACTGCTGGCTCATGTCTACGTTTTTTTTGGTGGGTGGGGTTTTTTTTCCCATTTGTGCTGGTTGACAGCTGGCTGAACATGAGTTGCTGCTAAGCAGTCAAGGACAGCCCAGCTTCTCATGCTGGCCTGCCAATGAGAAGACGGGGGGTGCACAGGGAGCTGGAAGGGGCACAGCCAGGACAGCTGACCCAGGCTGGCCAAAGGGCTACTCCATATCATATGGTGTCATGCTCAGTATATGAAGCTGGGGTGAAGAAGAAGGAAGAGGTGTGTGTGAGGTGTTTGGAGTGGTGGCATTTGTCTTCCCAAGTAACTGTTATGTGTGATGGAGCCCTGCTTCCCTGGAAGTGGCTGAACACCTGCCTGCCCGCCCATGGGAAGCGGTGAGTGAATTCCTTGTTTTGCTTTACTTGAGTGTGTGGCTTTTGCTTTACCTATTAAACTGTCTTTATCTCAAACCATGAGTTTTCTCACTTTTACTCTTCCAATTCTCTCCCCCATCCCACCGGGGGGGAGTGAGCAAGCAGCTGCGTGGTGCTTAGCTGCCGGCTGGGGTTAAACCACAACACCCTTAATTATCTATCTCGCACAGTGAAATGACATCTGACTTCTTGCAGTCACAGTGCTATAAGCATTGCTGATTTAACCGACGCTGCAATGATTTTCAGATTTGATCGCAGTATATCCACAAAATTGATGAACTTTAGATGCCTGCATGATTCTGTCACTGTTTTCAGCTGTGACTGGGAGCGGCCTTTTTGTCAGGTTCTGTCTGATGGGTGCCTTGCAGACCTGCATCGCACTTGGCCGAGAGGGCTCGGTTTGCCCCTTGCCATAAGAGCCCTCTAAGAAATAGTCCCAAGAAGACCATGGGGAAAATGTGTGAGCCACTGCCTGCGCCTTGTGCCATAGACCGACTCTCTTTGCTGAGATTCAGAGAGCCCTTGGCTTATGTACTGATCTGAAACTTTAATCTCTCTGTGGAACACTTTAATCAGAAACTATTTTCATAATTTGTAAACACTGCCAAATGTTTGATTTCAGGCTAAGTGATCAAACCTTCTGGTGGAAAATGAAATAAATAAGAATCAAACCATCAGACAAAGAAAGTAGTTATAAATAATTAAATATGCTGTACTGACAAATACTATTCTCACCTGGATTCTGTACTTCCAAGATGCAAAGCACAGTCTTCCTAATTAGAAAAAAAAAAAATAAAAATCCTGTATGACAGAACAAGCCAGATCAGAAACGGGGAGGTAGGACTGATTTTCTTATGGATGAAGATCAGTGCCCGGAAATACGCTTCCTATTCCTGAACTTACCATACCTGGGCATGGCAGTTAATCTCCCTGCCTCACTTTCCTGTTCTATAAAAGAAAAGGAGGGATAATAAACTTCACTTCCTTCAGCACAGGAAGCTAAGTTAGTGAAGTACAGCAATGCGTACTAAGATCCTTGTATTGAAGGGGGTCAACGATACAAAAAGTCTTATTTCCACATGGAAAAGATTGTTATAGAGCTACCTCCTACATTGTGTTAATGAGAGATAGGTGGTTTAAAAGCACCCATTTATTTTCTTTTTCCTACATTTTGATAATGTCTGGATAACACTTTTATTCCCAGCAGCTCATAAGACTTTTTGAGATCTCCAATAATAAGGATGTCTTTTAAGATGAACTCTCAGCTCAGGCACATTTTAGGCACTTGTCTCACACTCGGTTTAAAGGACACCTCAGAAAGAAAAGCAATCCCAGGTTTCCTGGAAGACTAGTACTTAAGAGTTCATTGCACACCACTGTGAGCACCTCTATCATCACGGACACACTGATGGAGCCAGCTAAACCAAAATAGCTAATGATAATAACAATAAAAAAAAATCCACAAGAAAATTTCACCAACAGGACATCACAGGTAATAAAGTGATTCCTCCAGTGCAGTAAGCTAGGCCAAAGAAACAGGAAGATGACAAAAGAAAATGAAGGAAAACAAATTCAAGGCTGATAACTATAGGACCCCAGGAGGCTTGTTATGTGAATTGACTGTGAGTAACCACATCCTGCCACCATGATGCTTCATAAATTCTGTCATCTTGTTAAAAGGCTGTAGACTACTGATGTCACTTCCTCTGCTAACAAGACTGATGCTTTCTGCCCAAACTTTTATTATGCTTATGAAGTTTGAACCATTGTGTGAGCCTTCTTCCTTCCTGCACCAATGATTACTGCTTCCCAAATTTCAGAAGAACAAATGGGAAATGGAAACTCCTCTCAGTCTCTTGTTGAACAACAACTTCTTTCCCTCTTCCTAAATCCTTGCAAAACAATTCTCTGGCTCTCAGGAACAGTGATGGTAGGGCTTGCTTGGTTTTATTTTTGAATATATTAGAAGTAATAATAGTAATAAACCAAGAAATCTGAGTAGATTTTATGATGTTCACATGTAGGTGTGACATACGTGCAAGAAAGACTTTCACACATTATAAAGCCCATGCAGGCAACATTCAGCCATTCTGTCCACTGAGAACACATAGCAAGGCTCAGAGAGCCAAAGAAAGAGCAGCCACATGAGGTGTTCTGGAGGTACTCTCCAAGCAGAAAGCCTGTACAGGCTATATACTCAACAGCTCTCCTTACTGCAGTTCAAATTACAGGAAAAGAGTTACTCCTCTTAGCACTTACTTCTGAAGAGCAAAATATGCAAAGGCAGCTGAGATCAGGTCCAGCCCAGCTGGCTATGGCCAGTCATGATCATGAAAATTGAAGAGAAAGGCAGGCCTTGTGACTTGTCTTATCCATACTTTGTATCCTTTTCTTCCCAGTCTAAAAAGGCACAAAATGAATCAAGGCAGAGTCATCCCTTCCTTACACATGATGGGGCAAAAATGTGTTCACACCATAAAAGCCACAGAAGGCTTGTCTGTCAGCTGCTTAAGTTTTGAGTGTTCACTCAAGGAAGTGTATACCAAGGATGTACCTTCAAAATTTTACAATACTTAACTTAAAAAAATGATTGATCATTATTTTCTTTGTCTGTGAGACTAGTACCTTCACAGTAATCACTGGCAATGGAAAAAAAAAAAAAAAAAGCCCTCATAGACCCCACCTTTTCCCCCAGACAAACTCTTGTCCTTAAAAGCTAAAAACCTCCCAGTGGTCACCTCTTGCAGCTAGTGAACTACACTACAGATGCACTTGCTGACCAGACTTACCTTTAGTATCTCAAAGCAAAAATGCTGCAAATAAAAACACACAAATCAACATGGCTGATGAGGACAGTGGGACAAACTCTTCTCTGAGCTTCACAGAGCAATAAGAGCAGTGCCAGTGAATTCACACTGCTGAAACCAAGAGGAAAAGTGGCCTTTACTTTCTTAGTGGAGAATTCTGTCTTGTGGATCTGATTTTCTCTTTGCTTCAGTTGTGCCACTAACACTGTGCTTGGCACTTGCTTTGCCAACCCTAATAGATAACACAGGAGATGTCTACTCTCTAGACTTACTGTCCTTTGCAATAATGAGGGCATCCAAACTCTTAATAGTGTACACAGCAATAAAACTTGAAATAACACAGTAAAAAAAACAAAAGAAAACAGCATAAAAGGTCTGAAAATCCTTGTTTCTTCCTTGCCTTCTCATAGCTCCGGCACAGGATTGTATTTCATCTTTACTATGTTGTCACTCCTAGTAAGCAAAGGCCGCTTATATTTAATAATTCTATTATTTTCTTTTCTACATTACATAAGACTACTTTAAGAGCCCGCTGTGTGTTTTTGGGCAGACCCAATCTGTTCTGCCTTGCACAGTCCAGGCATTACCTTCCAAAATGGCCCTGCTGAGCCTTAGGCACCACCAGCAGCTGCTCCGCGCGGCTCTTTGTGCCAGGGACGCTGCACTGTGCATTTAGGGGGAGGATGCCAAGCCGCTGTTTATTTAATGTCACCCTCCAAAGCCCCAAAGATATCACAGCCATTTATGAATTGCATGTATAAGTTGGTTTATCGCTGTATTTCTTTTAACCCCACACTGCCCTGATTGTCCATTTCCTAATTCTTTTTTCTCTCTCTTTGTCTCTTTTTCAAGACTACCTTCTGTTTTGTGTGGTCTTGCATGCAACATGCACATTTATTCTTCTTGGACTAAGTATTCAAAAAAAGGAAGAAAGAAAGAAGGAAAGACTGAAAGAAAAAAAAAAGAAAGAAGGAAAGAAGGAAGAAAATAACGGAGAACAGTAAAAATCCAGAGTCAAATGTGAGTGGCACAGCTATAATTCTTTATGAAGCAGCAGGTAAGATTGATTGTCAAGGGTCAAAAGGCTAGGTCAAACTCCGCTCATTCGTCAGCTGAATGTCATTTTTGTTTTCCCTGTCACCAGATAGCTTTAAAAAAAAATTGCAACTCCTTCCTCATTATCTGGGACTTGGCTCCTTTCCTGCCATCCAGTATTAATGAAACTGTGCTTCAAGCCTGGCCTTCATCTTTGAGGTTCTTCTTCATGTACTTCCTCCCTTTCTTAAGTACTACAGAGCGAGGACAATTTTAAAGATCGTTTTCTCGCACAGAGAAGTTGGAAAATTGCCGCTACAGTGAGAATGATTTGAAAACATACATGCAGTATAAACGTCTGAATGAACAAAAATGTAATTAAATCATAGCAGGTCCAAAGCCCACACAGCGATGTAATTGAATCATGGTTAAATCCGTGCACCTCATATAGAATCCTTAAAAAAACAACACGATACAATATTTTGAAATCATTTATGAGGGGAAAAAAACCACTTTTTGTTATAATTACAAGCTGTGCACCACTGGAATAACGCTAATACTGAAATTATCCATCGATTTACCGTGAATATGATTTATATACGCCTGATTCAGATAAAAACATAGCCAATAATTCCCTCAAAGAGAATTAAACATCTAAATTAACTGAAGTTAAATTATACCTACATGGTGAAATTTCAGCTGGCCTGAAATGGGATGCCATTTCAAGCCAGCAGTTGGTGATCCAAGGGATGCCTCCTCAAATAAAACCATTTTGTGTCAAAGGTAAATTTAGGTGCAATTATCTTCTTGTGCATTTACATAAAGGCAATACTCTTGTGTCTATTGAGTGCTTTTCACAAAGGGAACTCAGGGTAAATTACACAAATAATTAAACCTCATCTAAAGTATATCCATATGAGGACTGCTTCTGTGTTTAGAGAAACAGAATCAGGAACCCTTCAGCAACAGAATGAGAGGATTTACTAAATTAATTTTCATTAAACACATTGCCGCACAGGGTGATTTAAGTATGTTGACTAATTGAGATAATACCTCCTTTTAGCTAGAAAAAGGACCTTTTAAAATATTTATAACCACTTTGGGGCAAAAATATCCTGAAACCCTGTGCTAAATTTCTATGGAATAACATTTCACACTAGTCTAAGTTTCCTGCACAAGCAAACGTGGTGACTTCAGTGAAACTATCTGCATGAACAGCATCTCAGACAGGAAACTCAAAATGCTTTGTGAAAACAAATGAGTTTTAACTGTGAAGAAAAGATCAAGATAAATAACAACTTAAAACAAAAAGAAAAGGTTCTGATTTCAAAATATTTGGTGGACTATCCACCTGCAACTTGGGAAAGCTATTTCAAGGCTTGGCTGCTGCAGGAGCACAAGCTAGTCTCTGCTTCCAACCATAGGTGGATGATAATACCCATTAAAAATGTACAGAATTCAGCTCACAGAGTAGTGGATGGCAGAATTATTTAAAATAGAGATAAGAGGTTCACTAGTTGAATCACTAGTAATTAGTTAATCCAAAACTTGAGTTGGATATGGCTGGTTTTCTAGCCATATTGCAGTGTGGACACCCTTCTGCATGTGTGCTGCAGTGTTTCAGTTTAAAACCTGGAGTGACTCTACATCACTAATGTGGGAAGCAGCACTGTGGGATCAGCCCAAGTGCATGAATAAAAGTAATTGGAAAACAGAGCTGGGCACTGCCTAGGAGAGCCTCTTCTCATTACATAAAATGACTGATTACGAGATCCCAGCTGGGTTTTGCATGGGGCCTTGTTCACTGAAATATTAATAGATGACATTTAGCTAAACTGTACAACAGAACCATGATACTGTGCTGAGAACCACCGCCATAAACGCATTTTACTTCCTTGAATGAATACTAATTCATTGCAGGCTGTTGCCAAACTGCCACACTTTCTCTTGACAAGCTACAGCCTTCTCTACTACCCACAGCTCATAGGAATTATACAGCTTACTCAGTTTGTTGGTCACGTCTAGCACAGAAATTAGCTAAGGAGGCAGTGAGTCCTTCTCTGTTGCTCAGGTGGGAGCGGGGAGCACAGACGAACCCTGTGGATATGACACAGGCAGCTGCTTTCTTTGATAGTCTGGAAGTGATGCAGATTGTCAAGCATTACTTCCAGGTGCAGTGAAACCCAAAGTTTTGCCTCCGTAAGTGCCACTCAGCATTTGCTCCCCCCAATTAGCTGAGGAACACTTATTAATTATGTGGCACACAATAAAGCTTAATATTTAGTGAAGGACAGAAGATCATACATGAGCCTTCATACTTGCTGAAAGTCAGTTGGTTCACCCGTAATATACTTCCTTCTTACGCTGAACTGGCCTCTTTGCTCCCCCTTTCTCAAAAAATCACCTTTTTCATTTCCTTTTTGTTTATATTTTTTTCTCCGTTTCCTTTCATTCTGTGACTCCTCGGGGTTCCCTGTGTGGATTCACTGTAGACCATCAGAGAGCATCTTTACAACTCTCATGGCATGAATCTGAACCATGTGAGTGAAAAGCAGCCAAATTCCCCTCAATTTTGGTAACAGCAGTTTGAAAGCTGCCCCCACTGAGATGAAGTTTTGGAAAATTTCTATGCTATTTTCCATGCTACTGAAGGCTTTAGTTTTGCAGGGAGACAACGAGCTAAATTTTACTCTCATCTGCCTGAGGACCCTTCCATGCTTTTTGGCCTTTCAATTGTATAGTTAATACAGAAGGAGGAACCTGTAGTAAGCTGCTCTATCCTTGAATAGGATATTAGTAGCACTTTGTTCTCACCATTGCTTTAATCAGACACTGGTTACATTTCTACTGCAGGCTGACCGTACCTGACTGGTTCTTCCATGTTATTTTTAACACTGATGTTCCTGTAACTTAAAACCATTTCCAAGCAGACTTTTCCTCACAGGATGTTGCGCTCTCACTTTCACTTTCCTTCTTTTGCTGTTTTCCACAGCGTTATGATCAGCTGCTAACAGCCTTGTTATTGCGTCATGAACAACACTGCTCTGATGGACTTCATTCTGCGGCTTAGCTGTGTGTCACCTCTACATGTTTTGCAGAATCACATAATAGAGAACAGGCATCCCTTCTCCCTGGCACCAGAGTCTTATGCTAAGCCTGTTTTCCTAACTGGAGGAGTACCTTTTCACTCCATCCGCACATGGCATTACATCTCATCTCCATCCCCCTTCCCATCTCACACCTGATGTGGTTTTCTGCTTTCAGAATTTTTGTGGGTTTTTGAACCTTAACGCACTGACATTTCTATTCTTTCCTCATTCTCTATTCAGTTCTTTAAGGTTTACATTTTCTTCATGTAACTTACAGAAACCTGTCACTCCAGTATTTTTACAGCTCTCTCCAGTCATGACTTGGGCCTGAAACTACCTTTATGTCTTCTGTCTAATCTCCCATGATGAACCCCAGGTTTATAGTGAAACAGCACAAAATGACATATATGTTCTGATCATGCTGATTTATCTTTTTCAATACCTCACTTCCATCTGTGGTTTTGCTGTAGGAGTCCTCAAGACAGTCCTAAAATTCTACATCATGAATTCTACAAATGAATCCAGAACCGGATTTTTCTAAAAAATCAAGGAACCAACAAGCATGGACTTTACAAGACAGAAGGGCAGCCTCTAGAAGGCTATAGTGAGAGACATTAAAATAAACCTGTGGTGTGAGCAACAAGCAACATATTGCTATTATTTGTTTAGAACCAAAAAAAGGCCAGAAGTATGCAAACCCAATCAAATGAGCTTTGTTGGCATTGTGGTCCCTGAAAACGAGGGGTTTAACAGCCTTCCTCTAAGCTTGGCTTTGGCACAGGCTCTGCACATGTAACCAACAGCTAGCAAACTTGGAGCTCTTTCCCCCAGCCTCACAGCAAAAAACAGCATACAAAAATTAATTGATCAAAAAGGCAAGCAGGGGTCCTTCCCACTTCAACTTGCTGCTGCTCCTAAGATTTTCCTATCAGAAAGCGACTTCTACCTATGTGTGAGAGAAAAAGCAGCGCGCTCATGCAGCTGCAGGATGTGGGAAGGGAACAATAGGGCAAAGGACTATAGATACTGCTTCATTGCATCCTAACATCATTTTATGGCATTGAATTGAAAGATTGCTAAATACTTAAATCGTAAGCCAGATGATGCAATTATCACTTGAGCATAATTCCTGAAGGAAATTTGCCAGAGCATGAACTGTAAGAACTTACAAGCTTCCCTTGTCACAAGATTATTCTTTATGCCTCACATGTATCATGAGTAGCTGGGGCAGACAACTACATAAAAAGTCATTTAGAGGAAGACCACGGACAGCAATGACGTCTTAGAATTGGGGCATAAGGCTTTATAAGAACTTTAATGCAGAAAGCTGCGAATTGTATGAATTTGTCGCTTTCATTTTAACATTAAATGGAGATTTAATATGACTACTTTCATTTGTCACAAATGCACATAAGCAAGGCTGAAGGACTAATATGCAGAGACCTGAAATACATTTCTTCAACAGGAAGATTCGCATTTCTGCAGGCATAGCGATACCACTATTTTAAGAAATAAGGATCAAATTAAATGTTTACTGCTGTAACACAGTGTTGCCAACAGTGTCAGTAAATTTATAAACAGTTTGTAATTTTAACTGTCTTCCAGACAGTGGGTCATATGTGCATTTAAGTAGTCATAATAACCTGTCAGTAAAAATTTCCTGTAGCACATTCATAGCAAAAAATATTTGCAAGTTGAGCAGCTTGCTTATACATTGGCAGAACAGCTTCTCCTATGAATTGGTACAGCCAACCCCTCTGAAAAGCAATTTCAGTTTGATCTGATGTGCTAACTGGGATTTTAAGATTTTTATTTTTTTTTTAATTTCCAGAATTCCTTTTCAGAATTCACCAAATAGAACTTTTAACACAAAGGCACTGACTAGAAAACTGCTTGCTTTTGACCCTAGATCAATAAACAACTACCCATATTTGCCTCACGAGCTGTTATTTATTATTTATACTGGGGGTGTGCAGAAAGCGAGAGAGGCTTTCCAAACACTTTTGGAGGCCGCATTCAACAACAAGCAGCTTGCCAGCCAGTGTGCTATCACCACAGCTACAACTTCCTCAGGATTCGTACGCTCTCATATTCTCTTCCCCTGTTCAGAGCAGCTCTCATTCCCCGTGTATTAGAACTCCTTTCAGTGGGATCAGGACCACCATGATGCTCTCGCTGTTTAACCTCAGAAAGCAGAATGCTTTCCAGGCCTGCGTCCACCTATGATGTCACCTAGCAGAGTACTGAAATCTCAAATACTACCCATCAGTCATTCCTAGTGCCACTTGTCCCTTCTGGCGGGTCACGGCACTGGCAAAGTCAGCAGCAATGCACAGTGCAATGCTCACTCACTAAAGTACAGCCGGGGAAACGTCTTGCTTCCCCTCTTACTGGTTTAAGCAGCACAGAAAATGGGAGTGAAAGTTTGAACCTTTCTGCAGCGAGATGTCACTTGCTGGGATATTAGGAGAGAATACTTCTCTCCCACACGCAAGCACATTGGCCAACGTGTGAGATTTGCGTGTACCTTTGAGAGGAAGAATTGCCTCCGTTTACTCAGACCATTACACAGAGTGGAATAAAACAGTCACAGCGTGGGTCTACTGATGCCTTATTTCAGAAGGCAGTATTCACACTGTGGTCAAGGGGAGCCCAAAGAAGGCGGCCCCAGCATCCCTGCTAATGAGCATCCCCTCTCATACTAATAAACTAAAGGTTACATGCTTCCATTTCAACAAAAATGAGGTAAACTTATTTTTGCCTGTGCAGTGACCCTCTGCAAGAGACAGCCAACAGGTAAAGCATTTAAATGGTGCATTCAGAAGTCACAGGCTGAGTGCTTTCCTTTCTATGCCTTCCTTTAAAAATCACAAGCAAACCCAACCTGAAATAGCTGCTGATAGAGACCCTTCGAAGACAGTTAGGAAACCAGCTAAATGTGCACAGACAATTAGATAAAGTCATGTTAAGATGAGGGTATTTCTCTCTAACTCCAAATGGTAGTTTATTACATTGGAAAAAAAATTACTGTCCTTGATTCCAGTCCACAATACAGACCTGTGTTTGCTCAAGACACCAGAAATTCAGGCCACATAGCCAAGTACAAATTTGGCAACTTTGCCTCTAATTTACTAAGGTTATTGGTAAAGTTATCAAGCACGTATCCTGGATAGAAGAATATACAAAGGAAACACATCTCCACTGAGTTTAAACAAACTATTTCTAAATTTATATACATGTGTAAGTAACATTCTGGATGCATGTTTAAAGACACCAATTATGAAAAAATGTGGCATTTGTTTCTACCGAAGCCAAACTTCATTCTCAGCATGTTATATATAAACTCCTACTCTTTTTGTTAAATGGCCTTTCTTTCATTCCTATGTTTTTACTTACACTTTACTTGTGCATTAAGTACATATTCTTTAAGCTACCTGGAGTGATTTCTAAACATTTTCATGTTACATTTAATGTAAAATGTTTTATCCTTTGTATGTGGTTTAGAGTTTTATATATTATCTTGTATTTAGTGAATTTTATCCTCTGGTGTGCTGCCCAGTTCCAGTAGCAGGGATGGGCAAGGGGGAGGAAAAATAACACCTTGGAACAATGACCTGCTATGAGTGCACTCTAAATGCAAAGCTCTGAAATGTAACTGTTATTATCACTCTCACAACTATGTAAATGTAAACTTCTTGGCATACTCAGAGACAGAAGAAAAGCACTTGATTAAACATTGTCAAAAAATGGCAAGTTTAAATACAGTGGTCTACAGAACTTTTAATATTCAAGTTTAGGTTCAGTCTGCTCTTTACAGAACTGAATTAATTCAATAAAAAACTTTTAATTAAGGGTGTTCTCCAACTGGGTATTGTTGGCACACAGACTTCTGTACAGCATGTACCTGTTGATCGGAACGATACCCATATCCAGCAAGATAGTTATCAGAACAATAATGGACAGGCCACAGCAAGAGACAGGGGAATAAAATCTTTCCATAATTAAAAAAAGAAGTATCAATAGTTCCTCTATATTCAGGACAAAGTGAGGGAACAGAACAGTGTTAATAATTATTCTGGAAGACTACAGAATACTTGTATTGCTGAGCTTTCTGGCCTTGTCATGTTATAGTATTCACTGTGCTGCATATCTCATGAGCTATCCAAACCGTAAACTCATTTGCTCTGCCCCTGCTACTCTATCTAGAATGGCAGGCATCAAGCCTTCATAAAACAATTGTTTCTTATTGCTTTTTAATATTTTGTTCTTCTTGGAGCAGCCACTGGGATAGATTAAATGGAAAGCTGACATATCTAAACCTAATGAAAAGGACTGCCCTTTCCTGTGGCAATTGGTGCTGTGGAGAGAGTTACAGTCTACAAAACAGCTTAAACAGATGTTGCAAATTTCTGCAAAGCAGCTGCTGCTTCTATTCAAACACCAACCTAGGGGCCTACCTGCAGGATCTGATATTGCTGTATGCACACAGAAGCAAGAGACTTGTGTATCTCAGCTGTTTATTTTTTTTCCCCCTTCTGTTCTCCCTATTTACAGCACTTACTAATTCCAGTGATTTTTCCTTTTTGGTCTCTTCTCTGTATCCTTGTCCGAGCAAGCTGGATTTGCTATGAAACCTCTCCCTGATTTTGCCCCTGCACTGTTCCTCCCTCGTTGCATGCTTCGGGTTTTAGATGTGCGTCAGAAACACAAATAAATCACTAATAAAGATACATCTCCAAGTAAAACCTGTCCACTCATGACAATGAGACATCTGAGCAGCTCCACTCTGTTACATCCGTCTGCACAGCTTTATCCATTTTGTACATCCTGTGTTTAGGGCCTTTATCCTGCAGTCCATTCTTACATGAAAAATTTATCAGAGAGATTGTCAGACATCATTTTCTGAAGGAGGTCAATGCTAGAGACTGGACATTAAGGTAGATGGATTCCTGGCCCAATGCAGTATGACAATTTCTGTATCCTTAGACTCAAAAAACAACTCACTTTTCAGCTGGAATGGTGTTTTACTGCCACGGCAGTCTGCCAGGCTGAACTTATGGAAGTTGTCTTATTGCATGTGACTGAAAATGCCTTAGTATACTACATACCTAACACTCTTTGGTGTGCACTTAACAGAACTATGGTAGGTCTAGTCCCTGCATCTTCAGCCCTTGGTTGTTGATACAAAGGGTATAGCCGAGAAGCTGTGCCAGATCTCCTTCTTTCTCTTTCCCCCCAGAATTTACCCTATGGTTCTCACCATTCAAATAATAGGAAATATAGAGATCATATATAGGCACAGTTGTTATGACACACTGACTTGGTCAGCTACATAACAATTACATGGCTTTATGAGTCCCTTTTCAGGTACAGAACAATTCAGGTTAAGGAGTGATCGGTCTAGTTACCCTTTTTCAGCTTAAAAGTAAAAACAATACATTCCTAGCATATTGCAGAATAGTTATATTCCAAGAAAAGCCCAGTAACACACAGTGAGTAAATACCTGAATCTTTTCCTTCCATTATTACTGAAAATTATTCTCTGGGAAAATTACTCCCAATGTGAATACTTCCCAGTGCAGTATTGTTCTCGCTGAGAACATGGATATCATATTGACAGGAATGCTGTGAGAGGCTTCTCCAGCAAGAATAAGGGAAGAGCACAGTGATCTTGCAGCTGTGATAATTCAGGGTCACTTGTGGAGCTGCACCTGCAGCATCCCCTTTGCTGGCAGAATATTAAGAACCGGTACTTTTCATATAATTTCGTGGCTATGAAATCATTGCCTGGATATAGGAAAATTTTCACGGCACCAGCTGAACGCAAAGCAAATGATCCTAGCTCTTCTATCCAAGCGGTGAATTCCTTCTTATCTGTCTGTACAGACTAGCACAAATGATACATCACCCGGCTGGTGCTGAGACACATTAGGTGCTTGGCAAGTGGAAGATGGCATGTTGTTTTGCATGGCATGTTGGAATTGACCCTTCAAAGCCAGAAACTATTTGTTCTTTTGTTTACAACCCAACCTAGTAATGAAGTAGTGACTTGCGGCAAGCACTTGCTGCATAAATCATATTTTTGCGTGGTAACAGCAGACACTGGATGCCTGATCGCTGCTGTATCGTGGCTCACGCTGGCCTTAAAGCTCAGGGATCTTTATCTACTGCACCTGCTTGACATAGCTGATAATTTTCTCTTTTTCTACAAAACATTCCTTGGCTTTCTATCACTTTCTGTTTCCAGTCTCCTTCCTAGGGGCAGAAGTCAGTGTGGTGGTTGAGGATCTATGTTAATTACCCAGATGGAAAAGACTGCTGACATATTCTTGCATTATGGCACAGAGATGTCATCTGAATCACTTGCTGATTTCATACATTCTTATTTTCTTTCTTGCTCCTAACAATTTTTCATGGATTTTACCCAGCCCTTTTGGGTTGTTTGCATTCACTGTTACACCTTCAGCTATAGTCTCTAAGCTCATCATTCCTGAATAGAGTTTCTCCCTCCACGCAGTCACTTTCCGTTCAACCTGCCCCACACTCCCTCTTTTTGGGAGTCTGTTTGCTATTACAGGTTTACTATCTGCAGAAGGTATGATTGATTCAAAGTCATAAACATGCATGATGTTTTGCAGGGAAATAAAAACCGACAGATTCCTGACATGAGGAATTTACATTGTAAAAATTATTCTCTTCCCTAATTCTCCTCTTTTTCTGTCAAGATTGACAACATCACCACGATCCCTTCCTCTCAGGCCTCCAATGTAATCTCAAATTGGTTTTGTTTATGACTGACCTTCATAATTTGCTGTCATCCTCATTGGGCAAAAGCATCTTTCTCATCTCTGCCTTTCCAACTTTCCAACCCATTTGCTGGACTGCTTCATCCTGTTTCTTTTTCCTGCAGATGCTCCAAAGTCAGCTACTGTTACTCTCCCCTCTCTCGAATCATCTCACGTCACCTCTCTACTTCCACACCAAGTTCATGTCTCTCATTATTTTCAAACCTCTCCCTGTACTTGACTATAACGTTAAACTTATTTTTCTCCAATATCCTCTATTCAACTCTTGCTATCCAGCAATCTTTTCTTTTTAGCCTTTTTCCTCTCCTAGTTCTGGCTTCTCACCTTCTAGTCACCTACCCTGGCACTGGATCAGTTACCCAGTGACTGCTGTCCACAAAGTTTCCTGCTTTTAATCTGGAAACTCCTAAATACACCCCGCTCTGTGAAGCTACAAATGAGATGGTCCATACCTGACTCTGAGTCTTTCCTTCTTTAATCCTCCACGAAGGTCCACCACTTACTGTAAGTATCATAGCAATAGTATCGTACACATTTGTGTTTTTTTTTTTTCTGGAGCTGCTAAGTTGCTACGGTTTCTGTGAGCGACTGACCCACGGGGCAAACTACAGGGTACTTCTCTCAAAGATGGCTCGTCTGGGCGAGAATGCCTTCGGCTGGCGATGGGAGTGGCTGCAGGGCCACAGAGACCTGTGATTGGTGCCACAAGGCCCAATCACGCACCACTACGTCATGCAATAGCCGCGTGATAGTCGCGTGAGGAGCGGGGCTGGAGCCGCGTGAAGCGTATGCGCATGTGCAGACGGGCAAGAACGTGTCGTTGTTATGGAATTTGCAGCCCGCGAATGAGAATAAAAGGGGCTGCCAAGACAGGTGAGCGTGTGCGCGCGCCGCCGCTAACATCCGCCACCGAAACATCGAGAAGCTTGGACCCCGGGAAGCCGTGGATCTGTGGTGGTGACTGTCCTTGCAACTCTGTCCCAAATGCTTGCTTGATTTCGGTCTTCTTATTCCACTCTGTCCTATCGCTATTAGTTTCTTACTTTTAATTATCGCTACTATTTTTTTTTAATTTTATTTTTGATAATAAAAGTTGTTTTGGGTATACGGCATTTGACCTCGTTTGTGTCTTAATCCCGCTCTTGGGATCATATCGAAACCTCCCCTGACATTGGATCACGACAGTTTCAAAACAGTTAGGATGCCTCTTCCTTTAAATTTACGGAATCTCAGTCCTTGCTTTTTGTTTGGTGCAGTGCAAAGGCTGTGAAGTGCTATACAAAACAATACAGTGTAACACAAATAACTATGAATGACAAGCAAAAGATAAGCAACAGAGAATATACTTGCACTTGGGCAGAATACACTGTTGAAGCTTTGTATTTAATATGGTTAGTCTTCATCATAGCTGTGATGTCATTAGAGAAACATATAATTAAATCCATAGTTAAGTTATACCAGAGCCTGAAACACAATCAAACATCAGCATGTCCTGAATTACATCAAATGATGTAACATAAATAGTAAAATGTTTCAGGAAGTGCTTAACTTCCATCACAATTTCATTGTCCCTTTCTCCATGAAACATGAACTTCTGATCCAATTTCCATGCAATGTGGATCATTTGCTCCTTATAAAAGCCCTGGTAGGAGTCTATTATAAACCAACCCATATCTGCATTTAATATATGAAGGGAGGGGATGGATAGAAGTGACGAGTTATGAGATAAATTTCTATAGTTACTTAGTGAAAAAAACCCAAACCAACAAACAATCACAGTTTCTAAAACATGCAGACAATTCTTTCAAACAAAATATATTGCATCTAAAAAGCAGTAACCCCAATTTGGACCTCCAAATGACTAGTGAAGATGAATTAACATCTGGACATCATGCTGGTGAGTGATGAGGGACCAGAGATCACAACCAGATTAGGTTCATCATGTTCCTGGTGTCATAGAGAGGCCTGAACCCTCATTAACATTTATAGCTGAGGATTCAAAAGAGCAGTTACTTGAAACCTGAAAGAATTTGACCAAAACCTGACTAAGAGAAAAAAGCATATGGGAAAAGTATGATGAAAATCACCATTTGACAGAAAACAGGCATAATTAAGAAAAGAGGATAGTTTTGACTAAAATTCTGCCCTTCTTTAATAGAAAACCAGAGAGAGAAGTAAGAAAAAAACTAAACATGAATAGGAAAAAATAAAAGGGAGCAACTGGTCTGAAATAAAAGCTTATTTTGTAAAGAGTTAGTGTGATAAATTAAAATATCCAGGAAAAATTATGACAGGCCTAAAAGCAGCAACAATAACATGATTTTAAAGGTATATTAGGAGTAAAAATGTCTAGTAATGTGTCAGACCCATTACTAGACAAAGATAGTTAAAATCGTTAAAATTAAGCAGAGAGAACTGTTCTGTAAATAAGAAAGATACTAACCTGACCTCAGTCCCAAGGAAAATAATGAAAAAGATAGTATTGGATTCTCTTAATTAAGAAACAGGAATATAAATAACACCAGTCAATGTGGCTCTATGAACAACAGCCTTAGTTGGACAAGCCTGACTGCAGTCTTCAAGAGAGCTACAAGTTTGTTGGACAAAGAAATTGTGATGACATGAACTCCTCAGACCTCCTTTTTAGAAAATCAGACGTATACCACAACAATATAGTACATGTCAAATGGATTAAGAACTAGCTAACTGACAGTTTGACACTTAGGCATAATTCTCTGGAAGGGGTATTTTTAACAGTCTCTGCATGGATCAAAAGTAGACACAGAAGAATATGACCACTGCAATGCCCAAAGGGGTTTACATTTTCTTTCATAACATCTAATATTTTCATCCAACAAGTAAATATATAATCACTACAGCAGAATGGCAAATATTGGGAAGAACTGGGTGGTCATAAAAAGTAACCTGACACACCTGGTAAGCTGGGTCCAAATCCATTTTAACACAGTACAAAAATGCACAATGATACACCAATGGACAAGGCATGAGGACATATCCCCAAACAGAGTACTTGCCTCTTGCAAGCTAAAGCTGCTTTTCTTAATGCATTACAGAGCTTCCAGGACACAGCTGCATCTCAAAGACCTGCTGGAATCAGAAATATCATGTGCAAGAGGACAAGATTAACATTATTCCTGTGTCACTGGTGAGAAAAGTACTGGAGCACTGTATAAAGTTCCAGTGGCCAAAGAAAAAAGCTCTTAAAAGGTTCTTGAAAAAAAGAAGAGGTGTGGAAAAGAGCTGTTAAAATAATTAGAGAAAGTACACTACTGTGACAGACTGAAAGAGCTCGACTTTAATTCATCTGAAACAAAACCAAGCAAATAGTGAGAGATGTCATTTGACTTCACTAAAAAATTCCTCAAGGTAGGCATAAAAAGCTGAATTCTAGGTATACACAAACAAGAAATGAAGCAGCTTGTAAGTAATGAAGACCACTGAGAAAAAGATCTCTGGAAGACCGTAGATTTTTCCATAGTTCTGAATTCAAATTCATGATTTAATGCCTTTCTGGAAGAAATATGCCAGCTGAACTCCAGAGTCTGCTGGGTGAAAAATAAGAAGAACTTGGACAAACAAATTACTCTTTTAGTTCCAAACACCTGAAATTATAAAACAAACTGGACTGTAATGTATATTTTCTGAATACGAAAGTATATGTTATGTGCACCCAATGACAAAATACAATAGAAGCAACATTTTAGAGCAGAAAATCAAGTCTCTCCAAAATCTAACACTGGTGATTTTGTGGAAGAACTCAGAGGGAAGAATACGGACATCAGCCTTTGGAAATCAGGGCATTGGGGCTGTTTTGCAGTTCTCCTTGCTGAATCACTGTATTCACTTCATAGGAAAGAGGTTTTTCCATTGATTTCAGAGAGCCATCATCATCTTATATGGCTAATTCGCCATGCTTATAAAGTGTTTAGAAAATTGCTAAAACCTAGTACATCACTTCTTTTTCTTTAAACTCCTTCTGGAGCTTCAGTTACGGGGTGGGGCAGACAGGACTGGGTGACTTGCCTGTTCCTGAAAGTGCCGATATATCATCTGCTTAATTGTGTGTGTTGCTTCCTCTTATTCCTACTATAAATGCTGCCTAAACAGTTCAGGAGCTGATTAGCACCTTCCCTTCTCAGTGAATGCATCCTCTCACCACAGGCCCCTAATAATTATCTGTTGTTTAGCCTTCCTTGCTCTCCTGCTTGACAGCCCCCCCATTACCCTCCTAATGTACTGTAAAGTTGAATACATTGCAGGGTTTTATTGTTACAGTTTTGTGGGAAAAAAACAAGAACTGAATAGTCACTGAATAATAAAAGCAAGCAGCATACTCTTTAAAGCTTTGAGTAATTCAAAAGCATAGAGAGGGAGTTCATTTTAATCTGCAGGAGCCAGTTGCCATTACAGGCTGCTAATGTGGTTGATGGGCTGAAGGCATGCCTTTATGCTGCCTGGCGCAAATACGTGTGCATTTCTGGAAAGAAAGATGTCTCTTTCCAGTTGTATATGTCTGTTCAGCCTCTGTAGAGAAACGTAAGAGAAGTTTGCCACCGGGCTGGATTCCAGGGGACATCCATTCTAGTGTGCCCTGGCCGACTCTGGTGATGCTTTGGGTTGGTCTGTCCCTCACAAAGGACACTGACCTTACAGCTCTACAAAAATAAAGTGTTTGCTGTGCCAAGCAGAAGGGGATAAGAAATGAGAGTTCAAGAAGGTGTTTGTCTCTGAGAAGATGAAAGTTTAGACCAATGCCCATATACACTTCTTCTGAGATGGCCAGTTACTATCAGTTATGACTTGGATTTTTTGGTAACCTGGATATCTATTTTCTCAGAACCAGAACAGTTCATTTCACATAGACTAATAGGTCTTCCTGGCCTCATAACTGCATCAGCATAGCCTTGCTTTAAACCAGTGGTTGTGTCTTCTTATTTTTCTAATTAATTCAGTAATTACATCTTCTTTGACACTATAAGATCAAAGAAAATTGTCTAGAGAATAATAATAACAATAACAACAACAACAACGTGTGCAAAAATTCAGAGAGACCTTAGTGGTTGAATCTTGTATGCTTATCCAAAAAGGGGACCTATCATCTCAATGGTTTCTATAGCAGCATGTAGAGAAAATGACATATAGTGACTTTTTCATAATCTTATCACGGTATTAACATTAATATTTGATACAAATTCCTCAATTAAACAAAGAGATGAAAGAAATAGAAAATTACTTAACCCTGTTTTTTAAATTGAAAATTGAAA
This sequence comes from Phaethon lepturus, assembly GCF_000687285.1. Classification (NCBI taxonomy): domain Eukaryota; kingdom Metazoa; phylum Chordata; class Aves; order Phaethontiformes; family Phaethontidae; genus Phaethon; species Phaethon lepturus. Next base: position 77,122 of record NW_010541282.1, on the reverse strand, counting down.
TTTGCAGTAAAATTCAGCGCTACCACCTCTCACAGTGGTCACATACCACCTGAGAAATACCAGGCTGCCTCACTCCATTGTCTTACCAGCAATTATGTAAAAATGACTTGTAGAAAACCTGTATTTGGTACCTGAAGAGTTAATCAAACCTTAGCTGATCCGGGGGAGTTCTTCCCTGCAGGTCCTCAGAGACAATTGTAATTAATTTGATCTTCTCCAGTCATTAACTCAGATTCATAGTGAGCTCTCCACACACTGCTCTATTAATTCACTGGAGATCAGTTCTCGGGATTCATTTAGTTAAGCAGCACTGCTGGATTACAATTTAAAACCCTTTAAACTGGTTGTAATTGATGTCTGTTTATAGAAGCTTACTTTAATGGAGTCAACGTGAGATGAAAATCTACCATACTAGTCTAAGATAGTGTCTTGCTGTTTAAAGCAGGTCTCCAGAGGCATCCAGTTAAATAAGAGACACTGCAAAATAAAATAAATTCCTCATTAATCACCAACCTACTCTTGGCATTTTTAAAATAGTTTTTGGTCCTCCTGACTGCTGGTACCTTGGAAACGGATCTAAAGTAGATCTTCACTGTGCAATAACATACACATTTGTTAGGTGTTAAGACTTGATCCTGAACCCAGCCAACAAAGCTCCTGCTGCCTTCATTGTAAAGTCAACAAGGGTGAACGTAAAGAGCAACATTGTCTTCCATTAAAATCTCAAAGTATCCAGCACAATGGCTGTATTTCTCATTGTCAGATAGCAATGTACTTGCAAGAAGCCCTTCCCAAAGTCCTGGAGCAACAAGACATGGACATTGGCACTCTGAAAACTACATTCTGCTGTTGCTGTTCAGCGATTAAAGCATGGTTGGACAATGTAGTGCTGTTTAAATAGCTTGACTTTAATTTCTGTCTTCCACGTGGCAGCAGGTAGTTACAGTAATGGCATCTAAAACACAAAGTCTGAATACAAAGTCTGGTCAAAAATATACAGCTTAGAGCCACCTCTGAAGCGATACAAGAGGAAGAGTGCTATTTATTATATTTCAGGCAGAAGACTGGAAATTCAGACGATCTTGTGCGGACCATTAGCTTTATGCATTCTACCTCCACGCTTGGACTATGGCCAACTCAGAGCAAAGACAGAGTAGCTTAGGTCTATCTGTATCTATGTGGCTAGACATAAACTGCGTAACATGAGACAAAATATCTCAGGTAATGTTTTCTGAAGTAGTTCATTGACCACAGAATCCCTGTTTATGGGAAAATAATTTGAGACCACACACACTCGATTTTCTTTCTAAGCACTCAGAATTTTAGCTGAAATGAAGAACAATTTCAGGTGTTTTCTCTGAAAATGAAACCCAAGCTCTCTTAGATTGCCATCCAAAAACCACAAGCATCACAAACTAATATTCATCCAGAAAATAAAACAGGGCTTTGTGTTGGTCTCTCTGACCACAGAAGAAAGATAAACCTATTATTAAGTTATCTACTATTACATCTACTGTTATCTACTGTTCATTTGTAACTTCTTTACAGGGCTGTTGTGAGGCTAAATTAATAGCTTTAAAAACTTGCAAGATCTTGGGTGGAAGATGTTATTTAAATGCAAAATCAAACCATTGCATGACATGGAGAAGAGATTCCTATCTTGCAGCACCCTTTTCTAGAATAATGTGTTTCAGACATCCCTGCTTTGTACACAAAATGCAAAGAAAAATTAGAGTTTTAGTAGCTTAGTTTAGTAATGACAGTCTTAATATTCACAGGTCCAGATTCAATTTTGTTTTACAGGCAACAGTTTTGTGTTGTTCTGCAGGTAAACCAGTACACAACATGGCCCTCAATACGATAAATTTTTCCAGGCTATTTTACCCGCTAAGTTTTGTGTGTACAGGGAAAAGAACAAGTATACCTTCTATACACAAATGGTAAAGGGATTGAAAATACTGGATACACTTTTTTTTTTCAAGCCCTAATTGCAGCAACATATTTACTCAGCATTCTTTAGGTCCACTCAATCACTCATACTTGAAGTATGGCTTGAGTGCATAGGGACAGTATGTGCTTTCACAACAAGATAAGACAAATTGCAACAATCTTCTTTAATGTGATCTCATACCAGATGAGTTGAACAATACTAGAGGAAGCCAATGGCAAACTTGACTGTTTTCTCCCAAATAAAAGTGAGGTGGAAAAGGAGGTCAGTGATTTTCTTGGTGATAGTGTTCTTCTTGTCAGAACTGAAAAGGAACTGGGGTGCTGCTCACAGCAAATGCAGTGGGTAATTTTGTTAAGTATATGTTACTCACTGCAGCTTATAATATACAAAGAAAACCCAACAATGTCTCCAAGACGGGAAAGAATCTACAAATAAGGCACAAGCATGAAGTTACAAAATATAAGGAGGAGGTGGCTTGCACTTTTCTGTATTTACCTTTTTTATTTTTGTGGGATATACCACCATACCGCAGCATCACAGAGCTGTTAATGAGTTAATTACGTTAACAAGTAGGGGATGATCATTTTACCAACAGGGAAACTGATGCACAGGACAAGTCTGTGACTGGCTCAATGTTTCACAGTATGTCTGCAACATGCTGGAAAAGAGAAAACAAACATCTAACCTTCATACCAGGGACTTGCGCACAATCCATCTTTTTCAGCTACCGACATGAAATGAAAATTCCTCGAAAGGACAAACAGGTGCCTAAACAGCTGCTTAATGATCGTTTCCTCTGCTTTTGTTGAATTTGTGTAATTACTCACTATGCTCTACTAGGAACACTAGAGATGACACAACTTCTGTCATCTCTATATTTATTGCATTGGGCCTTTACTGCTACCAGTGGGCTGCTTTTCCATTGGCGTGGAATTATTTCAAGAATGCAAGAATACACTGAGTAGTCAAAAACAGAGACAGTTTTAGTGGTATGAGGGCCGAAATCCCAGCAGGCAGGGAGATGGTTGGCTCAGTTCCCCTGTACTGGTTCCCTGTACTCAGTTCCCCTGTACTGTGAACAACGCAAATGTGGTTCCCACACTGAGTTATGCCCTGGGACCAGGGCAGTGTGCAAGCTGCTGGGAAATCCAAGCCTCTGTGAGGAAGGACCTTTCAAGGTCAGCATCAGCAGATGGCACATGGACCTTAGCCCAATTTGCAGCAGGACCCCTGGGGAAGCACTGACATCTCCTCTTTATGAACTACCCCAGGAACTCTGCATTCACCTGGCCATTGATCAGTTCCTGGGGTCATGAACATTGGCTGACAGACCTGCACCAAAGTACACTCCGAGGCTGAAGGCTTTCAAAACCTTTCAGGCCCTCAGTAATCAATACATTACTTCATTCATTTACTGCACACATGCTTCCCTCAAAGGACTGTTAATGGAAGCATTCCAGATACGAACATCCACGTTAAGGATCAAAAGTCTAGCTCTCTGCACAGAAGAGCATTAACCAACTGTGTCCAGTTTGTGTCTATTTGTGTCTGGACATTTGCACCTCAAATCTGAGAGCCTTGAATGTCTGATCTGGCAAAATAAAACACATTAGCTATGTAAAAACCCTGCTTGTCATGCTCAGGAAACTTGACCAGCATAGTTCACCTCCAGATAAACTGCTAACTTGAGTGAATTCATCTGCATGTCTTTTAGCGAGTCTTTCGAGTTTCTATCCCACATCTACTCTATTGCTGTGTTTATACTTGTTCATTTGTCACACTGGGAAGGAGCAGTAGATTTGGTATTAGGAATCAGTGCATCATCTCTGTAAATAAGTTTGGGTATAAAGTAACTTTCTACATTAGACCTAACATGCTGTTTCCATGAGGAAGAGGAAGAGCAGGGAAAGGCATTTCACATATCTGCATGTAAGTACCTGCATTATTCTTCCTATATGAGGAAATGTGAAGAGCAAGTGCCTCCCTCAGCTGGAGCACTGGTGCTAGCAAATGTACTGCTGTTACCTCTGACACTTGCTCCGAGGCCTCACAACCAGAGCAATGAATGGGAGGATAAACCTACTTTTGCCTGCTTCATGATGATGGAAGAGGAGCCCTTCCCAACCCTGGTTCCTGAAGAGCCAATTCAGTGAAACAAAACTGGAAACAGAAGGGATATTTCTTGAGACATTTAAAATGCTGACGGTTACATGAAGGGTGGGAGAGAAGAGGAGCAAAATCAGGTTTGTGATACAATGCAAGCTCCAGTTACAACTACAGAGAGGCCACCACATTACTGAAATAACTGCAAAATATCTTTGCTTTCTATTTCAGAGGAGAGCAAGAGGAGTTCTGCACTGAAAGGGAGTTTCCCTTTTCAGAAGATGTAATGCAGTGTTATACTGAAGTGAATATATCTTTCGAGTTTCAAATGTGAAAAGCAGTGCCACTTACTTCCCACAAGCCATAGAGCTCAGTGCGTAATAACAAATAGTTCTGTCTTCATTAATCCATACTGTTCTCAACAATCCTGCCCAAAGCTGCTTCTGGGTGATCATCACAGTTTGATAAAGTGATTACTAGATAATGCTATCAAATAACTATCATGATTAAACAAGTTACACGAGTCTTGAAGCACTGAAGCAATTTACGTGAGGAATGAGTTTCTCCTTCAAACCACATAATAAAAATATACTAAATAAAATGGGTTTTGAACAGTGTACTGGAATTAGGTCCAGAAGAATTAAGTTTGCATTTTCTGAATAGCTACAAATACTACAAATGACCTTCCTACAATTACTTTAAGTAGCAGAATTGTTTTCCAGTCCCCTTTCTTTGGTATGTTGTTTCACTCTGTGTGTGAAATCTGTAGCAAGGTTGTTACACCTGTCACTGTGGCTTTCTGCACACCTGGACTATTTTATAACGTTACAGATTTCCTCTTCTCTACCCAATGTACAGACACATAAATCAGTCAGAAAACAGTTTGCAGCTATTCAAGAATTTTACATCCAAAATGTCAAAAGCTGCTCAACATAATTTGAGCTCAGAGCCCCCATGTAATCCTGAGGTTGAGATGAAAGAATTAATAATCAGTCAGAGTGCAACTGTTCAGATTCTATGGGAAATCAGATCGACCTGCAATATGAAATATTTCCACCAGCTGAAATGACCACCAAATAAATTGATGGCAGTGTTTATTATGTGCAATTCATAAACAGAAGGCAAAAGATTTACTATAGAACAAACATGATTATCCTGAAGGCAAGAAGGACTTGAAATAAAGTCAGACAACAGAGACTCTAGGTCATCAATGAAATCATAAACACAAATATTCGATGGCTATCCTCCCTGCAATTGTCCTCTTGATGCCATGCATATACAGGCCATTTAAGATCATAGATTCATAGAATAGTTTGGGTTGGAAGGGACCTTTAAAGGTCATCTAGTCCAACCCCCCTGCAATGAGCAGGGACATCTTCAACTAGATCAGGTTGCTCAGAGCCCCGTCCAACCTGACCTTGAACGTTTCCAGGGATGGGGCATCTACCACCTCTCTGGGCAACCTGTGCCAGTGTTTCACCAATGTGATTGTAAAAAAAGTTTCTTCCTTTTATCTAGTCTAAGACCTTTCAGTACAACTTCCTCTGTAAAATAGACTAAAGATCAGTAATCTTCTAGTAGGAGACAGACTTGTTCTTGCTGCCTTCTCTCTGCTTAATTTAGTAATTTGCGGTTCTCTCATGCTTGTTTCAAGTTTAAGCAACTCCTCCTTCACTTCCAGGAAGTGGAAATGTATAACCGTGCCCCAGACTGCAATTCACATCTTAATTCTTATCACGCGTGCCTGTCACCCTGTGGCACTCTATGTCCCTTTTGTGCCCAACTCTGACTTCTGCTCCCTAACTTCCCAGGTCTTGTCCCCAACACGTCAACTGTTGTTCAAGGCCCCGTTACCTCTTCTTCATCCCAGACCATTCCCCAGACCCATGCTCTTGGACTCAGGTATCAACCTATTCCTGAAACAGTAACGCATCATTTCTGAACAAACAACCAGCACCGTACACCTAAGCTATTACTCCTCTCTGCCTTCCATGCAGTAAGTCCTACAGGGCATGGACTCCCTTTATATTTATGTCTTGTACAGCCCCAAGCACACTGTAAGCATTTAATGCATAAAATAAACAACAACAGACATGCAGCTCTGCTGGAGACAAGCGGGAACATTGAGGAAGCCGGCTTCAGCTAATCAAACTTGTATTGCGTGAGGTGGGGCTTCAACTTACAAAATAGTCAGAAAAGACAATTGGGGCAGGGAGGAGGACACAGACAACTCTTAATATTGACCCAGCAAAGATTCTGACATGTCTTTAATTTAAAGACCTTAAATAACCCTTCTGAGCATAAAGTCACTACCCATATGTACACGACAGGCATTTTGATACTCATCTGAGCTTCCATTTGCATGAGATAACCTTTTGGGTATCAGAGTATTGTTTTAAAGACTTGAAAGACAGAGAAATTTACCACAGTCCTGATTATTCAATGGTTAATTATCGTGGCACTTACGAAAATGCTTCTTTTCACCACGTAACTTCAGCTTCCTGTCATCTGAAGCTATAGCTCTGTCTGTTAGACTGATTTACTGTTAGTCTTTTACAGTAAGCAGAAAAGCTTCCCTCATTTAGGCACTTGTAAGCTGTGATTAATTTTCTCTTTTTACAGCTAGAGACATCAGACTTTTTAAGTTTCCAGATGTAAAGCAAACTTTCCAGCCCTCCAGCCATTTTTCAACCTCTTTCCTGTATCTTTGCCAATGCAACCATTTTTGATGGATGTCTACCAGAAGTGTGCAACTGTTTGTGTGATGATCCTAGTGGTGCTATAAACAGCAATACAAACTCCCTTTTGCTGCACATCAAAATAGCTCCACTCCCCAGTTTTAAGGCAGTTAAAACACATTCATTTAGTAGTTCTCAATAAGCTTTTACTTCCCATTTCACCGTTCAGTTTGACATATGCGCAGCCCTGATCTTGTGCAGTATTAATTATTTAAGCAACAGTATTACATGATGTAAAATTAAATGCCTCAATGCAGGTGTGAGACTGTGGTTTTGTTCTTGCTTTTTGTGTGTGTGCTTTTTGTTTGTTTGTTTTACTGTTAGAGCATTAATATGCATTAGCTATTGCATCTTTGCGCAGACATGGGAAGACAGCCTTTACCATGCTGACGGCAAGTTAATCCAGTACTCCCCAAACAGGCGTGACTTGGCTTAAGGAGGTGACATAACGTGCAGAGTCTGGTGTCCACCAGGACATTACAGAGCAGCAGCCACTGCATCTCTGTGGTCTCACCGTGGTCTCACCTTTTCCAACAGGGCATCAAAACTACGCCTATCCTATTGACAAATTTTTTCTGTTGACTAAAATTTATCAAAATACCAGAGACGTATCCTCTACAAAAAACAGCACCAGTTAGGAAAAATTTCATTCCCATTGTTTTAGTTGTTTACAGTATTAGCTTTCTATTATTTTATCCATTGTTCCATCTTGATGGATAAATGGGATAGTACAGTAAGTAGCTCCAGGCTCTGAAGTTGTTCCAAACATATAATCATTATGTCTTAAAATCCAAACAAACAAACAAAAATCCCAAACAAAAACAACCCACAATTGAATACTTCTCTTTATTCAGCTGTGCATCTTATTTTCCACAAAGTCGCCATAAACACAAATAAGAGGGATGAGTGTTATTAATCAAAAAGTCCTTGCTTGGACCAATTTGGACACCTTTCCCATTTGAGTGATGTGGCTCAGCATTTTTTAATATCGTTATTTACAGATCACCACAGGTGAACCTGATGCTTTACAGAGAACTAGAATGACAACACCCTGCCCTGAGGTGCTTACAGTCTAAATTAGATGTACACAGTGAAAGATGACAACAAACAACAAAAAGAGGTGTGGATTAAGAGTGTTACAACAGGGAAAGAACAACACGTGCCGCCTCACATTTCTAGTAGCTGTCAGTGTTTTCTTCAATTCTTTGATTTATATTTCAGATAAAACAAATACACTTAAAGACCAGGAATTAAAGAAGATTTTTGAAAAAGGATAGGGAAAAAATATGACTTATTAAAGCCCAACACAATAAGGGAAGTCTTCTTGCCTATCTTGTGGTCTGTGCTGGGTCCTACCAACTGAATTATGATGGGAAGAGAGCTAAGGGAAGGAAACCACAGTGACTTGTCTACAGAAAGGTTTTATCACACACTGACAACACTAGAGCACATGGAAGGCCTGTTTAGTTTGTCTCGTACAGACAGATGAAACCATTTCAGGAACCATTTAGACTTTGGGAGAAATACCAGCATTTCAGAATCAGAAACAAACTATTTTTTCCCTATGAATTAAAATTAGACAAAAAGAAAAAAACCCACATGAAAAAGATAGGGTCCTCCAAACATTGCAATTGAATAGTTTTGTAATTTCTTTGCCAGAGCAAGGAATCTCTCTTACTAAGTGTTTTCTCAATGGCCTTATTATTGAGTGGAATCCATGGATGTTAGTAAATCCTAACAATAGGGAGGGAAAACACATAGCTATATCTTAGAAATCCATCTGAGACATAATGTGCAAAGGCACATACTTATATCGCTATTGCTGATACAAATTTCCCTCTCTAAGGTGTGACACAGGATCTGGGTCCCTCAGGGTATTCATATAAGAAATAAACTATGTATGGATGGGAGTCAGGGAAAAGGAGTCTGGGTCTTTGCTTCACAAAAGCGTTAGATATATTGTATGGCACCAGAGCTATTTGACATGGTATACAGTCTCCAACCATGGCTGTTGGCTGACTTTTATGATGTTTAAGGGCACTGTTAGAGTGATTCTTCCCTTGGCACATCATCCCAGGATCAAGAAATCAGCAGTCAGGGGAATTTCTCAGCCTGAGGTCACATCTAAACCACTGAATTTAATTACCATTAATTTATCTAGTCCCGTTTTGAACTCATTTATGTTTTTTGCTTCCACAGCTCCCTGTGGCTACAAGTTGCACAATTAAATTACACAGCGTGAGAAAAAGTATGTCCTTTTTCTTGTTTTGAAGCTATTCTATGACAATTTCAAGGGGTGGCCCATGTTGAATAACTCTTTCCTATTTAGTTGCCCTATGCAATTCATGACTTACAAGCTTCTATATCCCACTCTCTCTTTTCTAAGTAAAGATGACCAATCTATTTAGTTTGCCCTTGTCTAAAGCCAGGCATTCACTTCTGAACATCTCAATCACCCTTTTGCTGGGTCTTTCTAATTCTATTATGTCCTGTATCTGGCCTCAGTAACCAAAAGTGGGTGAGATACCCAACAAGTGGGCAAACTATGTAGCTGAAAAGTAGCGTCATGATGCTAATTTTGCTTTTGCTCTCTCCATTTCTTTCTAATAATTGCTAACATTTTAATGGTCCTTCCTAATAAACTGATTCTGATGTCCCACCTCACCACAAAACTCATCATGGCCCTCACAAATCTTTTCTACTTCTTTAATTTCCGCATACTCTGGGATGTGGTGGGATGGAGGACTAGTTGAGCCATCAAGGTAATTTTGGTTGTCTTTGCTATTACATTAAGAGGCATCTCCACAAATGTTATTAGCAAACAGGGCTCTTACTCAGGGCTGAAACTTCTAAATCTCTCTTCTGAAATTTCTTCTTGCTCCTCACATGATAGTGGCTTCATGACAGAGAACTAAAGTTGTGAAGTAGGGAAACAAACTGAGGATTGCGTTTGCAGCTGTTTTGTTTTTTTATACTTTTCTCTGTTAGTCCTACAGCAGCATGATATAATTTCCTTTGTTTTTTTTTACCAACAAAGTTGAGTCACATCATGACACCAGATCCAGAACCAAACACAAACTGTTCTTCAGTTCTAAATGCTGTCTTAATATGATAAGCTGAGTCATTACTGTCACACATATAAGATGGAGAATTCAGAGCTGTATTCAGGTAATAAATTTCTCCAAAGCTTACTTTTAATAGATTAAGATCTTTCACGCTTACTAAGGTTATGTATTTCTTTATCCTGAAAATAATTCATTGTTAGTAGCGACAATATTTAAGAAGTATAGAATTTTGCAAGATAGGTAGCTATGGGAGAAACAAACTCTGAGTCTTTAAACTGAAAAGTGTATCCACTTTACAATTAGATCATTCTTTCTGAGAATTTACTCAATTTTAAAATTTGAATTAATAAGAATCAAACACCTACTTTTTTGAGAATGAAGTTGTAAGAACTGTTTAGCAAGCCCACACACATTCAATTATTTTAATCTTCAGTCATAAGTCAATACTTGCAGCACCTTAATCATTTTTGATTCTCTTCCTTGAACTCCCTTCAATTTATCAATGCCTTTTTAAATACAGATTCTGTAAGATGTAGTGGAGTCATTTTTTATGAAGAAATGAGCAGTCATTAGCAATCTGCTCAAGTGAAAATAAGTGTTAAAGATGAAATACACTTTTGAATAAAGAGTAACTATTATTTCATGTTGTTGAAATTCAGCTTTCCCCCTTTCCTGACAACCAAATAAAACTTTCATTAGAATTGCATTCACTGCACTTTTTGAGGCATTCATATGGATGTGAGATTGGGCTTTTGTTCACATGTATGTGGACTGGGTGTATTTTAATCTCAGAGCTAGTTAGTGTTAATGTGAAACTGATAGAGTCTTCACAGTGCTCAGTGTCAATGAAAAGTCAAAGGGAACAGGCCAAAATACTCCTGATCAGCAGATATATAAGCTTGGTCAAATCTGAATTATACTACAACTTTGCCAATGAGTCAAATCCTAATTGCAACAGGCTTTAGGATTGTGTAAATTTTCTGCATTATTTACAGACTAGCTAGTGATCAAATCAAGTTTGGGAAATTAAAAAAGTGGAAGCAGTCAAGCAAATTAGTATGTCCTACTTGTGCATACCGGTCTATGTACATTAAGGCAGTTCTTTACCGTTCATTCCCTGCTTAGAGATACCTTGTTTCTGCAGTGTGTGAAACTATAAAGTTGTTCCTTTCAAAAGAAGACACATTGGACAAAGTTAACTCATGGGAACTGCTGTGAAGCAGCAGGTGGGTGAGGGAAGTAGGAGACAAAAATCAGTATCAGCAAACACATACAAACAACTCTGCATCGTCTTCCAAAGTTACACAGATGGAAACCAAGCCTTAGTTAAGGTCTGCGAAGGCAGCTCACTGCCTTTGCCAACTAGACATGGGCTCAGTATACGTGGTGGTACAGGACCAAATACAACAACCTCCGACTCCTTGAAAAATCAAACCATGGTGGTGAAATTACCCTAACCACATTACTGCTTGCGGAATGACTATTCTATAGGACTTCCAAGCACTCGGAATGATATATATGGAAATACATACATACTTTACTTGTATACCTCTCCCTGCTGCTTGCTTAGAACAGAAAAATAACCTGTTAAAAGAAGCACCTGTGGATACAGAGTAGAGCACAGAATTCTGACCTGAAGTTATATTCTCAACTTAGTTACTAGTACATCTACAACCACAGATATTTTAGATGTACTTGCCACTTGACGCTTATCCCAGACTGTTCACCTAAAAATTGAGGCATTTGGAACCTGTGGCTTTCACTTCACCATCCTTATTTTCCTGTATCCAAAGAGCTCTGAGAGTTTTGGGAGGAAAACCTTCTGCACGAAAGGAATGGCTACCTTTATACTCAGTAAAAATATTTCTAAAATATGTGTTGACACTTGAGGCCAAATTCACCCATCTAAATCCATGAACCTCAATTCATCTTAGATGCTGTTCATAGCCAGTGGAAAATTACAGGCACTTCTTGCGAGTGACTCACACCTCAGTCAGCTTATTCAGTTTCTGTGGGTGCCTCTCTGTGTGCATTAACTCCAGATGGCATTTAGGGGGGACACGTTCCCAAAATACACACCTCAGGTGTCGCACTTAGGTGGGAAGCACTGAGGCATTTGTATCCTTTAAACTGACTTGGAAATTTCAGCTCTCTTTCAACACACTATGCAAGGCTCCTAGACCTTTCAACACACTATGCAAGGCTCCTAGACTTTTCAACCCAGGAAATGGCTGCAGGGATATCACCTTTGGCATTATGAGCCTTTCTGGAGGAGCCATCTCCAGGCATCTGAGTTGAGGTTTTAGTAAAGTCTAAATGTGATGCTCACCTCCAATTTCAGTTCTGGCACTCCCCTGGCCTTCTCAGTGCTCCTAGTGAAGGAGAAAAACATCTCGAGAATTCACTCCTGCACATCAGCCAGGTATTCCCTCTAACGTAAAGTGGGAAGATGAATTTTAAACCTGGCACAAGGGAAAAAGGCTCTGTCTAAGCATATATCTACTTATCCAGGTATTGCTAAAGCCACTCAGGCTTCCTGGAAAAAGACTTATTTCGTTGAAGGCGGACTATGCTGATCTTAAATTGGACATGTCTATATTACTTCCTGCAAAACTGCGTATCCTTTCTGAGGGGCATAAATTTCTGTTTTATGACTACAATGATGCAAAGCAATTTTAAATGCCCGGAGGACAGAACTAGAAAAGACGAATGAAAAGGAATTGAATGATTCATTAGACTCTGAGGAAGATTTGATGAGGAATTCTATAATTCTGGACTTTTAATTTAATTGTATCTCTATTACTTTTTCCCCTTCTTTACCTCATAAAAATATAATTTTTAAGAGCTCCTTATCTTGCAGCACATAGTAAGAAATATAACACTGTTTATTTTGTTTGGACAGTACATTTGGGTTTTGAGGTTGGTGATTTATCAGTCTTCTCAGGTACTAACTGTACCTGTATACCTGGAATGTCCTGATTCCTGTTTCAGTAAAATTATGCCTTTGACATAAATTTCTTACTATTTTTGAACTTTATAGCATTTTCTATAGGTAGGAGATGAGTGCTATGACCTCTCCGTTTATTTGCTCAGGTATTGGCTAAAATCTCTCCTCATTCACATTGCTCCAAGGCACAGGAGTGCTGCTGAAATCAATGGTGCTGTTTTGGATTTAGACTGACTTGTGAGCACAATCTCACTGGTGTCTGTATCTTTTCTTGAGGATACTGTTATGGTTTGGATCAAACTATGAACTTCATCCTATAATAATTAATCTATATTTTGGGGGTCTGAGATTTTTCTTGATACTATAACTCTGCATATCAGGCTCTCAGTTGTTACAAAGAAAAATCTACCAATCTATGAGAGATGAGGTTCTAGCCTCCTAATTGCAAATCTGATATCATTCCTCTTCATTTCAATAGGCTTTGGTTCAGTCTTTCAGCATTCCTTTGACCTACCTTTTCTGAAACCTGTTCCCTTTACTCTTGCTTCAAAGATTTGGTTGATTTTTGTGTTCCACACTATTCGGAGCTGAGGAACACCTGCAAACCAGCTACTCAAACAGAAGTAGCCAAATGCTAAAAGACACTTTCTTAACATTGGACAAGGTAACAGAAAATAAAATAAATATCTTAATTTCATGTTTATAAACTGTGAACAGTTGAGCAGAAGTATGAATTATTCACATGTGCAAATATTATATGCATAAATTATCCCAAAGCACTCTGCCAGATCTGCCAAAAGAGGAGCAAGCTGGGAAAGGTCTTTCTTTCCTGAGAGAAATGCAGAGCAAGAAAAAGGTACATAGGTGTGCTTCCCCTTGAATTACCTAGTTCAAAGTGACTTTTGCTACTCCATGCTGTGTTTCTACAACAGGTAACAACCATCTGTTCTCTTCTTTTCTCCTCATTGCTTTTTCAGCCCTGCAAAATTCTCCTGCATTTTCCAAGCAGCTTTTCATCTCATACAGAATATTCTTCCCCGAGAAACTTTATTATTAAAAATCTTTTGATTTTTTCCACAAGTCCTGTCACCTACATTTTCAGAGAACCCACGCCACTTGTCCTTCCTTCTCAGGAGAATAATTTTACACATTCTTTTTTTTTTTTACCATTTTACAAGGAGTATGGCTAACACTTGATTTCAAAGAATCATCTTGTTTGAGGGCTGCACTCTACTTCCACTACACCAAAATGCAAAGTTTGCGGAGATGAATAGGGCTTAGCAACACAGTGTACTGCTAAAGTTCCTGTATATTCATTAATAATTTCAAACCAGCTAGGAGAAAACAAGGAACAAATAGTTACAATACTTCAGCAGTGACCCTCTGTTTCTGAAACAGTCCAACAATAGGCTTGTTTTTTGTTGACTATTTTAATGATAAACACTGAAATGTAATTCCTCCCCCTACCCTGGTTAAGTTACTACTTAACTGTACTTAGGTAATTCAGAAAACCACTGACTTGGCAATTTCATCCCAGACCCTATAAATATGTTTTTTCAGTATGACTCAATAGAACTGCCCTCTCCTTAATATTAGCTACTTATTTAAGTATTTGCATGATTAAAAGTGTATGAGTGTATCTATAGAGAGACACATACCTCTCTAGGTACAGGTATAGGAATAGGTATAGCTATAGATCAAATAAAATCAATCAAATATTTCTATGGAAGGAACCTAGGATGTAGCTCTGGGACTTATCTCTTTTAAGTAGTGATTAATGTCACAAATTTAAAAATATGTAGGCAGTTGTTTACTAATTTACAACAGATGAACTATTGCTCTTATATGCTTTCCAAACACCAATAAATCTGACAGAAACCTCTACTGGTATAAAGAATAGCACAAGATTCCTGAAAGTCACCTTTCACTCAGTCAACCAAGCAGCAATTTAATAATTAGACTACTTAAAGTTCACTTAAATCATTGAAAAGTTCCTCTCCAACAGCAATCACCACTGCTCTGCAACACCATGAAAAAGCTCAGCTTTGCCTGAACAGGGACACAGAAAGGGAAATGCCACAACATATAGCGGCAAAATATATGGTTATCTAAACAGCATCATAGGATGTAGCTGTCTGGATCCTAGGCTTTCAGCTGCATTCAGATAGGATCCAAATCTCATCTCACATTTGCTAAGGCATCCATATTTCCTTTGTTTTCACCCGAACTGTGCTTGCTGGTACAAGGGCCATAGCAAGCTATTCACCTGGTTATACCCCTTAATGATTTTAAAAACAGCAGCCTCCCCACACACCTTCTCTGCTTCTGCCTGTACCAGTCTCACAAAAAGCCAGCCTATGGACAGTCATAACCCGGAGTACCTGCTCCCTCCAGGAGCAGCAGTGCCCTGCAGCGTGCCGGAAACCTGCATTTTGCTCTTGGAAATCCAGCGTTCGTGACAGGACACAGATTTCCACCTGTCAGAACTGAAGCTGGCTACAGCTGTGACATTATGGAGGGTCACAGTGTTCACGTGGTAGCCTGCTGGGCTCATATAACTAAAATCCATTTTAAAGGAGAGTTAACCCTTCTGAATGTGCCACCAAATGGTTCTCAAATAATGGGACCTGTTGCTTCCGCTGGATTTAGGCTGGTGGTTTATGTGGGAGAAGATACAAAATTCATGCCACATCTGCAGAGCTAGGCAGATAGTCTGTCTTCAAATTTTCTCTTTTATGGTACTTACCTTTTTACACAGCCTTCCTACAGCAAACACAGGGACAAAACCTAATTTTTAGCTTTTTGCTTAGCCAATCAGCCAAGATTCTTAAAAAATGTCCCCTCCTCTTTTCTAAATCTGTATATTTGTGTTTAAAAGCCAGCCTTCAAAAATGCTCAGGGCCATGGCTTCCACCATGGAAATACAAATATCTTTGCTTAGGGCCATTATAAAAACTGGCCATGAATTCAGATACGTAAAGATTACTTAAAAGCCAAACATTAGTCATATTCGAGAATTATTTCTATTATCATCCTGCAAGTCTCTGTTAAAACTGACAGATTGTGTTCTTTTTCAGTACAATTTTTCATGCTTTTCTCATATAACCAGATTTTTGCAGTGTGAACTATAATATATAGATATATTTGTATCTGAGGGCACTTGTGAACCTGCCTGTAACTTCTAGGACTACTCAAAATCCCAGACACACCCCTGTCCTATACCTATATTTCTTGTATTCCCAGTCTCATTAACAGACACCTGTAGTGAAGCTCATGTATGCAAGTGTCATTAATGCTCATTGTCCTTCTGGAAAAAAAGCTCATTTCAGAGAAAACGATTCACTGTTATAGTGTAATTCCTTCGGTTAAAAAACAACACAGAACAAAAGCACCGCCCACCCCCATCTTCTGAGATATGCTCGACTCAAAATAAAAGTAATAGCCATTTCACAACTCTACCCATTAAGGAAAGGTAGCACTTACACACTCACTGTATACAGATCAGTAAGTTATTGTAAGCTCAAGAGAGGAGACAGGCAGGGTTGGGTGAGGAGGAAGAAAACAAATCTAAAATACTCCCTCTGACCAGGGAGGTCAAAGCTTTTTTTTTCCCTGGCAGAGCATTTTCAAATGAAAAAATGTGATTTGTCTTTCAATGCGCTGAACGCCAATCTGCCCATACTATGGACTAACTCCTACTACTTAAACATTAAACATTTATCTGGATTCTGCAAAAATAGAAACAGAAGCAGTGTTTCTAACATCTGTTGTTGCTGGAATAATCATGTTGCCGTGCAATGATTATGTTGGGATCCTTTTACAAAATGAAAACAGCATTCATTCGCAATTATTCATTACAGTAGGGCCCGCTCTCCTCCTGTGATTGTTATTTAAGATGAAACAGCACTCTCATTTTCACTGACTAAATCTGGCTTATCAGTGAGCTTTTTGCTTACAGATAAATTTTCCTCTGGGTCAATTCAACTTAATTTTAAGAGGTTGTGTTGCATTATACTATAAATTAATTACATCAACTGCCTGCAGTTTAATGCACTTTAATGAACAGTTAATACACTGCTGCAGTTCTGAGTGAGAAATTACTCTTCGTACGGTTATTTCAGACTCACGCTGGTTAGGATTACTCCTCTGTCTCATTCCATTGACATGATCCCGTAACAGGACGAATGTATTTTGCACTAAACATTTAAACAATAAAAGAGGACACAGAGAGAGAGAGAGAGAGAGACTGTGGGAATATTAATGAGCAGGGGAACTTGAACAGGGCAGCAATGAGATGAAAGCAACGTTGCTATTAAGGAATGTTTTCACTCCTGCCTGTCTATCAGAAGGCCGAATCTTTAGATAAGGGTTTTTCAGCATGATACAAGATGTTATCAAATGCTGTTGTACAATATTTAGTCTCAAGGGCTGACTTAAAAGAAATGGCATCAATATAAAACAAAACAACACACCACTACCAAAGAAAAGTGGAAGGCAAGTACAGCAAAGGGTTCAAGTTTGATGCACAGTTATTATCACAGCTTTGCTTGTCCATAGAGCTGATTTTTATCTGGACTGGATATCAGTGATAAGTATACTTTATGTCTATACATGTTTGTGTGTGTGTGCATGTGCATTTCCTCTCTAAAAGGGGAATGTGAAAGTGTAGTGAGGGAGAGAGAGAGTATAAAATTGAATGCAGGCTGCCAGGATGGAAATGATATTTGTTTTCTATCACACCAGAGATGCACCATTCCAGCTTTTGTCCTTCAAAGCTGCGAGAGACCACGCTTTAATGCCTGCAGGTTGACCATGCATTGTTATTATACAGTCTTCATGTTCACATCATGTGTCATCTGACCAAAGGAGAGTCTACAAAGTGAAAGCCTCATGCAAAATTTATGCTTATATGGCTGTTTCAGTCAGTGGAAAAATCAATACTGCAGGCTTGATGCACAGAAATGACTGAGTGCTCTCTGACTGACACTAAAAGCACTGGGAGATTGAGGGGCTGCATTTGCCGTTCAAGGAATTGAGTGTATTAGAGCTCTTATAATAGTCTGCTCACCTTATATTAGCCTTTCCTTGGGATTATTTTTTGATAACAATTATGATTGTGGGGTTTAAGGCAATTACACTATTACAAAGAAAAAGCTGCTTTTTATGTCCTGTAAAGCTGTCATATATTTCACACCACAACTGCCTTCCAATTATTTTGCTACAATGCACTTTAGAAGCAAAATGTCCTAACTGATATATATTAGTCCTTTATGTTTTATAAATAAAAATCAAAGCTGTAATGTAATCCTTCAAAAGAAGCTTCTTAGTTTCCCAGATGTTATTTTAAAAAGAGTAAAATGCAGTGTTTGTTGTAGGTCTTAAAAAAAACCACACACAGTATCTGTTTTTATATGGGAGGACAACACAAGCCAGAGATGTTGCACAGATTGTGCATGCTGTTGTAGCTCAAAATGCTAATACCACTTGTTAAACATGGACAGATGTGATCCACAAAGATGGAGTTTAACAAAAAAAAAAAGAAAAGAAAAAAAGAGGGAGAGAGAAATAAAACACCAACTAAAAAAAACCCTAACTCCTTAAAGGTTTTTTAGAAAGCAGGTTTCAAGATGTAGTTTAATGTTAGGGTGAACATCCTGCAACAATTTTTAAAGACTCATTTAGACATAGAGGAGGGTATCAGAAAATGGACAAGGAAAATTAATGTTTGAAATAAGAAACAAACTCTGGTAATCTACTTCAAGAAAATTACATACATTCCCTCCATCAAAAAATACCTCTGGTCAGAACAGTAATGCATTTGCACTGCATTTTTGTCACTGTAAATACACAGAAGTATTTTATTAGATGGTATTACAAGCTTTTCATCAATGTCTTCTACTTTTGTAGAAGGTAGGTAATGAGTAAAATGATTAATACAGATTATAAGAAAGGATTAAGAAATGCATTGCTAGTTGGTTTAGGAATTCCTGAATTCCATAGCAACTGTCATTATATTATTACAAAATATACTTCAGTCCCATATTCAGCTTTTTGACATCTATGCACATACTTAGCTGTGGCTCGCACTTTTAAAACATACAGTAATGCTGATTAATTAGAACAGCTCAAGTGGGTGGCTTTATTTCAAATTCAAACCATCAGACATGAGGTGGGTAAAAAATATGGCCCTTTCTAGCCATAAAGCAAATAAAAAATTGATGAAAACGAAACACACAAATTACCTCACAAAACACTGGTGTTTGTATGCCGTGGAAATATAACGAATACGACCTAGCTGAAGTCTCACAAATTACAAATGACTACCTCTGCAGCTCCTGCAGCAGAGCCACAGCCACCAGCGAGCAGCTGAGTACATTATATTTCCCCAAAAAAAGTTTTACAAAGGAGTTGTGTCTAATAGATAGTGCCAGCTGGAACACGCATTCAAGTATCCTGATTACACTACTTTAACTCACTTCTAAAACGATAATTTCTGTGAATATGGCTTGTGAATTTAGACCAAATTTGCCATCATGTTTCTGTATTTTTGTGTGTGTGTAGTGGGGGTGTATGACCCTTTTGAACTCAGAACCACCAAGAAGCAGCTGCCATCCACAGAAGCTGGACTGGCACAGCTATCAACCAGCTCTGAAGCCCTATTCAATATGGGGCCACTTCCAAGAGATGAGAGTATCTGCTTGCAATGACTTCATTAAAAATGCTGGAGTGGCCAACCTTCCTCAGACCAAGGTCCTCCATTCCATTTTCTTGTTATGTTAATCCCCTGTCTGAAATCGGTAGGCAGTTTGTCTGTGGAATGACTGCACCCGTTCAGGCCCTTCTGGGGCGCAGAAGGGACCACCACCAGGACTGGGCTGATCATATAACTGCATGAAGCCTACACAGGTAGTGGGAAGGAGATTCAGTGAGTTCTTTTTGGAGACAGGCTGAATTTTCACCTGCTTGTTGTAAGGAAGGAAGAGGGAAGGCACCTGCTGACTGAGAGGGTAGACAGCTGATTGATGCCTGATAGGAACTAGTCAATGTACAGTCCCATTGTAGCTCTACGGGACACGTCTGTCAAGCCTTGACTACAGCGTCTCTGAACAAATGCTGAAACCGACTTTTTCCTGCGGATTGGAAAAAAAACCCCAACAAACAAGGAACACAGACATTGACAATACACCTTAGACTATGGGTGCTGTCACATAAATCTCTAGCTTGCCTGTTTTTTCCACTACCATGCAGAGAGGAGTATGTGGGGCAATGCATGTTTCTACCTATGGAAGTTGTAACCAACAGCACAGAAAAAGGCCTCAAAGAGTTGGAGAGTCTTTTCTTCTGGTAAACTAGGTTTCTGTGTTTTAAAACTCTCCCTTAAATTTTTTTGCTGTGTAGTGATACACCTCTCCAGTAGACCATTCAAAAGAAGAAACAAAAAGAAGAGGAAAGACCACAGTTTCCATGATAAAATATACTGATTCATTTGATATCTCTTCTCTCTTAGCCTAATAGATTAAGAGTGTGAATAACCTTCATTAGAAATAAAGCAGCACAACAGCAGTGAAAACTGCATTTCTAGTGCTGAGTGGAGGCATGCGAGGACTGAGAAAGACAACTGATTTCAGGGTCACAGATGACTGTTGCTGAAAGGAATCAACACCAACCTATTTACAAACTGGTGTATTAATCTCATCTTTGCTGGCTTTCATGCCTCATCAGGCATACCAAATTAAAGAACAAAGTCTGTGTAACAGAAGTTGAAGGTAACGGTCAGATAAATGCTGAGCTGAAGACCAATGGCTCTGTTCTCAACCCTTTACTACAGCAACTACTTCTCTGGCTGCAGTGGGTTCCTCGCCAACTTACAAGATTTGGCTTAAGGAAGATGACAAAACCAAACTGGCAAAAACTCCCCTTGAAGGGAGTCCAGACTTCTGGGTGCAAGGTAACTGAGGAGAGGACGTGGCTGGCTATATCTACAGTGTGGTAATTTCTTCCTTTGTCCCATATTGAAAAACCATTCACTATGCTCATAAAAGAAATAGCTATGACTTTCTCTGTTCAAAACAAGAAGTTCTCTCTCTCCTAGTCCTTCTCTCCCCAAAACATGTGAACTAACAAAAATGCCACATTAAAGCCATATTAGAAGCCATGTTTTAACACTCGAACACTGAAAGGTAACAGCAACTACGGTGAAGGCTACTTGTGGAGCGCTAGTGTATTCAATACTATACAAAATACACAAGTTTTGCTTCAAGGATCTTATATTTTAGTCAGAAAGTATTTTCTCACCCATAGACATGGAAGAGCTGTATTGAAGTACCCACAAACCTATACCATTGTCCTCACATTGACAAAGCTTTAGTAGCAAACTTTGGCCAGGTAGAAAGTGAGCCAAGAACTTGGCTTAATACACAGCAGCTTGTTTTTCTTCCATTGTGTGCTGTTCTTATGCAGTGTATCTGATCACAGCTGTAACTGGGAGCTGCCCAAGACAAGAATAATTGTGTTAATGTGCATTTGCGGAGTTTCCAGCACCCAAGGTCTTTGATCAGTGTCTCTAAGTGTTACTGGAGAATAATTGTGTTAATGTGCATTTGCGGAGTTTATAGCACCCAAAGTCTTTGATCAGTGTCTCTAAGTGTTACTGGAGTACAAATAAAGCCTAAACACTACCAGCTCTACTCAAACAGCTAAATGTTACCTAATGTGAAAGGTATTATAAAAACACGAAGAAAAAATATAGTCTTTGATCAGTGTCTCTAAGTGTTACTGGAGTACAAATAAAGCCTAAACACTACCAGCTCTAGTATTGTGAAAGGTATTATAAAAACACGAAGAAAAAATATAAAGCCCTTACACTGTAAAAGGGCAAAACTACAGCTGGAAGAAAGGATAGAAGGAAAACAGGAAATTGCAAATATGGAGTACTTCAGCCTGTTAAATGAAAATCCTGACAACTTTTTGAAAATATTTAAATACATGCATATACACACAGTGAAATTTAAAGGTAGCTACGGTTAATTTGCATCCTTGCCGCTACAAATAATTGTTAATATGTCCCTGGAATGGATATGAGTAAGTAGGTGTCTTGAGAACGATGGCAAGAATAGCACATCCACGCACATGACAGCTAATTCAGAAGAAGATACTTTTTACAGGGGTTATCTATACTTTACAAGAGAGGAAATGTGAGCAAAATTATAGGGAATGACCAGAATCTTAATGACACAGACCACAAACATTGACAACAAATTGGTAGCAGTGCAAGGCTGCCCAAGAGATCAGACTGAAAAGTTTAGAACCTAGTGGCTGAGCTTGGAAAGGACATGAAGCTTTAACAAGGTTTATTAGGAAAGGGAGAGGGAAAAAGATCAAAGTAAGAAAGAAGATGGAAAAAAGTTGTGTTAATGGTAGAAAGCAACTATTAAAACTATTTGGAAACATGAGAATGGCAAGTTTTGGGTAAGGCTTGGATATGCAAGGAAAGAAATAGGGATGTCAAAGACAGGTTAAATGATTAATGGAGAGGATATTGCCAGAAGTGACAGACAGCAATGTAAGTTGAGGCATGTCTGGAAAAACAAAATGTCAGAGAGACAAACCAAGACAGGCTTAAGCAAGTCAGGAGCAGATGGACACACCCATAAGTCACCACTGTGAAGACTCCAGGTGAAGATACATTGAAGGATGACAAATAGTTTTAGCTATTTAGCTTTAGCTTTCAACTAAATCCAATTTAAAAATGTAATTTAATAATTAAGGAATATTTTGTGTTATCTGTGTAAGAACAATAGTTTCATTACCTCAAAACTTGTGTGTTGACTTTTTTCCCCTTAACAATGTAGTATATTTATTGTTTAAAACATCAGGTTTGAAGGAAATTCAATGAGAAACAGTTGAACAGGTTATGTGTCTACTAGTACAAATATATTTTGTACAGTTACAAATGGGGGGGCAACTGGTCAGAGAAGTGAAAAAGAGCTCCTCTAACTTTCTCAGCTATTTACCTTCTTCCTGTCCTGTAATTTTGTTTTTAGTGAGTGAATGCAACCACCTTATTATTCTGCATGAGCTTAACCATTGGCTTACTTTGTCTTGTTCTCCTGCTTAAGAACTTCATTGAAAAAATGTTTACTTACCAATTATGACTGACAAAGTACTCAGCTGGAAAAAACGTCTTCCAGCTTCGTTCCCTCATGAAATTTTGTTGTGTGGAGTCCTATTAGACAACTGTTTAGCTTTTTCAGCTTTTCCATAGCAACATCTTAATTTAAATGTATATTCTTTCAAAGAAAGAAAGAACACATTGGAGTACAAAAGACCTGAAACTGCCGGCCTTAATTATGCTGAGTAGTAACACACAAAATCAGTGGAATAATATTATACATTAAGTACAACTCAACATAGTAAAGACAATGTATTCTAAAACCAGAATACTCAACAGATGGCATAAAAAGCCTCCCCCACCTCCTTAACACCTGTGAAATTAATATATACTTTATAACATAGTCTAATATCTTACAAGATTAACCAAGAAAGAATGGGAAAAACATACTGTTATAAAACCAAGAATCTTGCAGCTGGAGGACAAGTTGGATTCCACCCCTAATCTTAGGTCATCACCTTCTGAACAATGCATCCATGCTTCTGAATTCATAGCTGGTGTGCACCGAACAGTATTTTTTATGTCAAATATGTAACTCTAAAACATAATACACATATCTACATGGGGTGTATGTTTGTTGATCTAATGGACTGAACAAGAATAAGTTGAAACAAGGTTGTATGGTTAGCTGGCTATACAATAATATGCACAGATAATTAGTTGACTCAAGATTTTAAAGAACTGAACAGATGTGGAAAGTCATTATCCACTTCACTTACACTGCTCTTGTAGTTGGAAAGGGACAGTGACAGCAGAGGTGAGCTGCTGTGACACTCCTGGAAAGCCATTTGCTTCTGAAAATCAATATATTTCAACAAGTTTGAAAGTGGTTGCTCCCAAAGATAAGTTACAAGTAAGAGGAAGGGAGCAAAAAACTGAAGCTGTTAAATTTTTCCAGATTTGCATTCCACAGTTGAGGAATTTGTTAATTTAATGCTAAGCATTTCTTCAGAGGCAGAATTTTAAGTACTAATTTTCAGAGAGAAAATTAAAGTGATTACTCTCTTTGCCTTCCCCTCTTCAACTGTTTCTGGAATACATAGTGCATTTCTGAGATGATCAGAAGAATTTGTGAGTTTTTGGCAGTTGGGTATCACTGCTCTGTTGCTTTGAGAACCATCCTGTGTGGAAGCCTCTCCTATCCCAGCACTACCTGACCTGAATTAGCTTGTGAGCAGAATAAGATGCTTCTCCCATTCTGAGGTTTCTACTTAACAGCCTCATTCTTTCCCTTGTGCTTTTCCTTTCAACAACCTGCATCTAAGTCTTCTCCCCTTTCTAGTGTATTGTTGGTGTCTCATACCAACCCAGATGCTGCTTCATGAAGAAACCTCCAGCTTCCTCTTCATATTCTGCTTTCTTCACTCCTCTTTCCAGATAGTATTGCTCTGATGTCTTCCAAAGGGAAGTTGACCAAATACAATGCAATTACAACTTTCTCTTTCTCCAACCACCAGTTTCTTACTGGTTGTTCCACTAGTCCCACTAACTAGGTCCTCTCTCCTCACTGGAGATACTCTCATTGTCTTTTGTTCATGCCCTACTGGCTATCCCTTTTCAAAATACTAATTTTCTTTAGTTTTAGGGAAAAAAAAATCAGCCTTAACGTCATCTTTGACCTCCTCTGACACTACAACTACTGCTCCAGCTACTTACTTCAGTTAATTAATATTTAAACATATACTCACAATCACAGCCTGAAGTTGTTTACTTAATTTCACCACATACCTCTACAACCTGTCTCACATCATTTGCACTCAGCCGAACCTGTTCAGATCCAGTGCTCCATCCTGGAGCACTTCACATCTCACATTTCTAATTGCTTCATTGGCATGCCTTGCAGAAGATCCTTCTAATCCCTCATTCCAGCTTTCTGTAACAGTTTCTTCGGATCCTGGTCCTCCTAATACTTTATCCGAGTAATCTCAAAGACACAAATTCAATTCTCTCTATATGCTGACAGCAAACAAATCTGCCTGTCAACTCTTAAATTTTAAGGATTCTTCACACATAGCCTATTTTAAGGTTGTTCCCTATTTGCACAACCAAAACTCTTGTCCAAACTCTGAGCACCTTACATCTCAGTTATGATAACATCCTTTTTTGCTCACAAGAAAAGAAATTGGTCTCCTTTTACCTTACCAGCATTTAGAGAGCTGGTGGTTCTCCAAGGCTACTATTAGAGATGTCTCTTCACATTGTTTAGTTAGCTTACCCTTTTTTCATCACTTTAGATACAAGCTGCTTGTTTTCATTCTCAAGGATCTGTAGTACCCAGCTCTGCTCTTCCTCTTCCCCCTTTATGCCTCATTTACTCTTCAAGGACAGTGTATAGTAAGACCATACTGACCACTACTACTTTACTGTTTCTTTTTATTCCCTATGTGACCATATTAATCTGTGGTCTCCTGTCTTAGATGCAGCATGGGAGCCCTTCTAGTTCTGTATTTTTTTAAGTGCACAGCATGATGGGATCCCAGTCTATTCCTTAGGCACAACAAACAACAAACAAAAATAATCATATTTTTTCACAGCAATACCTCTGTCTAGGAAGTCTACCTAAAGCAAGTACAACTTGAGGGCAAAATCTGCCCCAGTGCTCTGTGGAAATAGAATAATAAAGAGATGTTGCAAATCTCTGAGTATTTAGTATCTACCTTCAGGATTCAAAGGGAAATCTTGTACCCCAAACCAAAATCAACAACCTTGAGAAAAATACCCATCAAGTGCATTGAACCACATGAAGTTAGGACTCTTCGGTGGGTCGTGTTTCTCTACCTCTGTCCCCTCAGCCCCCCATGAAAGCACAAGGAAGCATAAGTACTTCTAACTGAGGGTGGTTCTCCCCCTGAGTATTTCTGTTAGGATGGCATCCTATTGCTCTGCTTTTGCCAAGGGGCTCTGCAGTAAGAACATAACAGAGTCCTTTCTGTCCACCTCCTCGATCAGAACTCTTTTCTGAACTTGAAGTACTGCAAATCTAGGGCATCAACACAAAACACTTGTCTCCAGAATCATAAATCAAATGGACAGCAACTAAAATCAAGGTGTTGCTGAGGAATACATAACAGGGACCAAGAGGTCTAAGTCTTCTTTAACAGAGGTTTCTTTTTCTAAAAGAAACAACCCCTGACCCTGGAGTCTCCGTTCTTTCCAGGGATACATCCTTTCTGTAGGTGTTTTTAGATTCTGAGCATGAAAGGGAAGAAAATACTGTGTAGAAAGGAAGGGGATCACTGCATAGGAAAAGATTTGGAGGCAGATCTTGGATTCTATTACTCCCTGACTTCTCAGCATCTTAATTTTCTCAGCAATGAAATGGATATAACAACACTTAATAGAGATATTGTGAAATCTTAATAGATGTTTGTAGAGCACGTTTAGATAGCAAGATGATACAAATCATGGGCATGTAAACCATTATTTCTACACCATAAAGCTATAGTTGCCTGCTTTTTTGTCTTTTTTTTTTTTTTTTTAATGTAGCTATGCACAGGTTTTCTTCAAATGCTGTCTTTAAATCTACAAACCCACCACAATAAAATCAACCCTTCTACTAACCAGCCTTGGATATCTTTCAGGAGGACAAACGAGAACATCATTGATTGAAGTATCTTGACAATCTTTCCTCCATAACACATCGGAGTTTCTTCCTGTCTTCTGTATTCATGTTAAATGCACTGTGTTTTACTAGCAGCTTAAAAAAGCAAAGTAAATTAGCATCTTTTACCACTTTAATAGCATATGAAAGAAGCTGGTAAGGCAAGAAAGGTGAGGCATGCTCAACATGAAAAGAAATTATTAGATCACTTACATATCAACATTTTGTATTTCATAGGCCAAGTGTGATCAGTTCTGATGGGGACTCCAGTGGAAAAGCTCTCAGCTTTTGAAGGAAATGAAGGAAATGCATTTAGGAGATTCTATTCTATCCTGTCACCTAACCTGGCATCTTTCCTAAAGCCCATGTTTTCAAAAAGTGCAAAAAACCTTGTATGCATGTTCCTTCCACATCCGCAATGAGACATGTGACATCTGGGCTAGTTTTGCTTTCCTCTTCTCTCCCTCCCTCCTCTATTCTCTCCAGACATATTTCTATCAGTTCTGATAACCTAGTCAAATTACAGCTCAAGTAATTAAACTCTGTTTAACAAATCCTTCTTCATTCTACTTCAAAGCTAGAATGCAATGTCACCATGAGCCATTAAATGCTTCTATGCCTCTGTAGAAACAGATATATCTGAGAGGTAGTTGAAGTGACTCTTTTATGTGCAGTTTTTAAAGGATGTAGGATGAAAGGTGCTATATAAATGTAAGATATACTTTTTCACAGTCCAATATCTTAGTGAAAGGTTGTAATTAGCGTAAGTTCTGCTTAACATAAATCAGAGCTTTGCATTCAACATTTCAAATGCAACATCTTGACAAGATGTAGATTATTTTATGTTGGCTATAAAAAGCAGCCTGTAGTAAAATATTGTAATGATGGTCTGAAGAAGCTTTGGAATCAATAGATGACAAGTTACTGAAATTAGGGAGGCCTGACCTGCTCTGCTAGGAACAGCCAGTACATCAGACAGACTTGGTTTTATTTGACCCTTAATTTCTTGCAATTGTTTTCTTTCTGGTGAGTTCAAAATTCCTTAAATGTTAAAGGATTTTGTTGGCATTGTTGTTCTGGTTGCTTTTTTTAATCTAACTTTGTTTTATACAAGATATGGTGAATGTTTAAACCAGAGAGAAATGCTAGGAGAGCAGAATGTTCTTAGCACTGCTGGATATTTCAAGCCTGTGATTTATTTGCAATGTAATTCAATTATTAAAAATAGACAGTATTTTTATATCTTTCAATTCTGCTATACAGCAAATCACAAAAGCCAGATATTTTCTATTAGTGTTTGATAGCATGTGGTTACTGAGGCCATAAAAAAAAAAATAAAGGGCACTTACAGTTTTAGTATAAACTATGATTAATTTTTATTAGGATGATACATTTATATATTATAAACTGACAATTTATTTGTAGATTTTTTTCCCGCTAGTTTAGTAGTTTCCCTTGGTGCAGAATGCAGAATTGTATATGAGATATTTGAGTGTCTAAAACGATGTATGATAAATGAAGTAGCATGCTACTTATACGCTTATCATGTTCTCTGACTAGCAACAGGTTCAGCAAAGGGCACAGCCAGTAAATGAAATTTTCCACCAGGACAATATATCATCACAAGAAATGTATGCGTTGGAAACTTACAAGCTTGCTCGAGATGCGGACAAGGTGTGAAATGGTAAAAAATGAAAAGCAGAAACAGCATATAGTAAATTTCAAATTCAGCTTTATTTCCATACTGGCTGAGCCTGGTGCTTTAACTGTTTGCAGTCATGTAGTTTAGAAAATAATAAACGCATACACACAAATTTAGCTCAGTTTTAATGCTAGGATAAACTCCTTTCATTAGATATCCTAGAATTTCTTTTGAGAAAAGAAACTGTAAAGCGTCTCATGAGAGTATTTTTTTAAATCCCCTTCAGAGTCAAAATATAAAGCAACATCTTTAAATGCGTATTTCTCCCTCAGAGTTACAGGTTGAAAATCTGCTCCAGGAAATGTTTATTATAACTTTCAAAACTCTGCGGAGAGCACTAATTAAAAATAATAATAAAAAACTGAGAAAAAAAAAAAGTATCTGTATATTTCCCAGTGGAATTTAGTTTGTTTACAAAAACATTTCATAACAAAAATTTCTGACATATAGCCATGAAATTCTAACTCACTATAAATACTTCTGTTTTCTCGCAAAAAGGTACACCAAATACAAAGAGAAACTTCTTGGTATTCTGGTGATATGTGGAATCTCAGCTAAAAATACATTGAGAGTGTCTGTTTTTATGGCTACCAGCTGTATAGGCTCACTGAAGAGAGATGAGCATTGGAAAAGCTGGTCAAATTCTGGAATTCAACCTGAAAGAAGCTTCTGAAACTTCTTGAAACTTAACTGCTACACTGCAAGAAATCTAGCATAATGACATTGGCTTGTGTTTATTACAGTAGTGGCTGTATTTAAATGCTTGAAAAACTGAGTAGAAATTCCTGCTCTTTTCTTACGCCCTTGCTGGATAAAATACACCTCTGGAGAGATTTGGCTGATTTAGTTTTACTGTGCACAGCAATTTTAAAACCAGCTGAACATACTTTGGGCCATAATGTCTTCCTATTGCCTTTTTTAAAAAAAAAGAACAAACCAGGAAATTCTCCCTCTCTTATCTTTCTCCATCTCGCTTCCAACTAGCAACGTTTCTTCCACATCCCACTCAAAACAGAAGCAAAATACGCTTACAGTCACACTCAAATATTTATTTCATAACTGTTCTATTCTCTGCCAACATATGTTATGGTGGACATCTTGTTTCCATGGGCAGAATTATTGCGACTCTATTCCAAAGATGTTAGTGACAAAGAGTCACAGAGAGACATGTGCAAACGAGTAATATTTCTTTAATGAACAAGAAGCAGCCCCTCTTCTGGACGTAGGCTTGTCCTGTTCGCTCTCTAAGCCTTCCTAATGGCAGTGCTGATGTGGTTTAGCCAAGCATTTTGATTGGAGAGCAAGACAGACTCTCTGATGCACCAAGCCTCCAGAGAGAATGTGTCTCTCATTCTCAGGCTGGCTCTCCCAAGTCCTTCATTTTTCATCCCATGTGTTTAGGTTTTCTGTTTTCCCCCCACAATGGCAAAATCTTGACCTGACTGAAATCAAAGGAAATTCTGCTATTCCATCCAATGGGGCCAGGACTTCTCTTCACATTTTTGCTCAATTCCAGGCTTTCCTGATTTATATTCTTTGGCTTTATGCTTGACATTTTTGTGCCTCACTGTCTATTTGGATTTACTGTTTCTCTGTCCATCTCAAGGTCCATCCAAGTTGTGATTTTCTCTAACCTTTTATTCTTATAATCCTAACTCAGAAACAAACTTTTCCTGGTTAGGCAGACTTCTGTCTTTTGAAACACAGTGAATCAAAGTCTAAAACCAAACCAAAAGAAAAGGCAATGGGAGCTCTTTGGGGTTTAAACAGAGAGAATTCAATAAAGTCTGTACTTTTTCTAGAACATGAGGCTAGACCTTGTCCAGTCATAGTCCTCTGGAAATTTAGCCCCAAATTCCCAGTTTCAGCAACAGCAGTCTAAGAACTAACTCTCTAAGTGAAATTAATTTTACAACTCAGAGGAAAATGAGACCACTCGTTGCAAGCCTCTGGTTTGCTCTTTTGCTCTCTCACACAAGTCTCATGACCTTTGCTGTGTCTGGAACAAAAAACCTAATCTGCTTGGTTGATGTCAAACATCAGGAGTTTATGCACTGTCTGGTTAACTTTGTCACCAAGCAATGACTGTCGTCTTCCAGGGTCAGGCTCACTCTCAGCACTGACATGAGGAGACCCCATGGGCTCTGTTTCCATTTCAGAGCGTGAGTGTCTCCTGTGCCAGTTCTTTGTGCCAGTGAATTCAAACACTCAGGCACTGCTCTGTAGTTCTAAAAGCCAAGCCCTCTTACTCATTCACAAAGTAGTTTGTTTACTACTATCTCTCTATTCCTTTCTTGCTGTATATCATATCCATCTTTTTGGACAACTGGCGTATTTCAGTGCCATTTGTTGCATCCTGCCTCGTTGGATGCATTGAGACTTCCATGAACACTATCTTCCACCCAGTTTCTGTTCTTTCCCCCCAAATCTGTTACTTGGGATTGTTTTCCTGCTCCATAACATTGTTATTCTTTTATTTAACTTATCAAATTGACATCAGCATCCCTGAAACATTCTGTATAAATACAACAAAATATAGATCTTGTTTATTTTCTTCTTTTTTTACAGAGGATAAGTAGACCTGCAGTCAACCCTGATATCTTTTTATTTGCCACCCTTCTCAGGGGTGTGAATGAAGATAAAGACAATTGAGCTTCATCATTACTGCCATGGCATAATGCAACATGAGCTACTTAAAATACTTAAATTTTTTTAACATATTGTCAGAGGTAAAATCTTCTGGAAGAACTGTAAAAATTAATGATTTTAGCTGGCAAAGGAATTAATTTCTTTAACTGTTTTGTACCTTTTTGCTCTGTTACTTCAATACCTTTCTAATAGTTTGTTCCTTCTGAGACAAATATACTTACCATTATAAAACATATTATTACATAAATTGTCTTGTGGGAAATCACAGGACCTTAATTAAGGAAGATAGCAATGATTTAACTTTTATATCTGGTTTCAAAAGCCTGGGGACATTTTCCTCTCAGTCTACATGACACTGCGGTCTCTAAAGGAGCCATTTAGTACCTATGTGGCTCCTAAAATTCATCCTGCTTTCTTCCTTAAAAGCTTCAGAATCCTTATCTTACTTTGGCACTAGGTACACTTGCTTTTATGGGCATAATTAGTAAATAAAACAAAGCAAAGAAAAAATACCAAAAGCCCATGAGAAATCAGTGCTGAAAAAAAAGAATTTTTTTACAAAATAAATTCTCTATTGCAGACTGTAGAAAACAAACGAGCCGCCCATACAAGTACCATGTTTAGTCTTGCTTCAAAGTGCTTTATAGTTACTAGGTTTATATTCTAGGTTCTACATTCAAATCAACATTTAACTGATTTTTCCAGTTCTTTGAAACTTCCATAGATTTTTCTATAAGCAGTTCTCCCTTTTCTACCTAACTAAAGATGGCTAGGACCTTTGTCAACTAGCAGCTTTACAGCTATAGACCAGGACAACTCACACTGGCCTTAAGCAGCTTCCTTGTCCATTTGGAGGGCCACGGGAAACCATCAGAAGCAGCAAATGCAGCTAAGAGAAGATCTATCTTTATAAGCTCTTCTAACTCCCTGAAGACAGTATGAGGAATCATCAACTAGTAGTGTAAATAACCTGGATTTATGATATTACAATATTACTTTACTGTTTGCTTGTTTAGACAAAAAAAAGGCTCCAAAATGGGGCAGCACTCAATCTTTTATTGTTCCATCTGATCAAAGGCCACAGACGAATATTCCAAAGTATATTAATAATTCTTTCCGTCACAGACTGCAAGACCATGAGAAATACAGCTCTCCTTACATTTTCCTTTGTGCTTAATTAACATAATCTTGATGTTACTGGAATAATTCTGTTGCCATTTTGACAGCAGTCAACTATTGATTTTGATGATACAAGATTATCCCTGATATTCACCTTTAGAAGACAGCTAGATTATATGCCATGAATTTATGGATGTTACAGGATTCATATACTTATTTATGGGGGATGGGAGGGATGAAGGACAGAGAGAGCTGAAACAGAACTGAACAGCCAAAGGAATTAGACCCACTCTCTTATGTAAAATAAACTTCCCAGTCTTTAAAAGCTTACAAAAATTAAATGATGTCAATAAAGATTTGGTAGCATTTTAAATTAACTCCAGTAGAAACAGTCCACTTAACTAGGGTCAGGAGAAAAGACAATAGAAAAAATTGGCTTTTGTGGTTCATTTAAAGCACAGCCTCAGAAGTAGAACTTGCTGATTGCAAGTACTGTGAGTCTGAGGTTACATGAACTTAATAGTGACTTTACAAATCAGGAACTTTATGATGAAATGGATCTCTTCATTAGAAAATCCCTAACTACTTTGTGGTGTGCGGAGACGTTATCTGATCGTTCAGTGATGCTTAATAGTGACTTTACAAATCAGGAACTTTATGATGAAATGGATCTCTTCATTAGAAAATCCCTAACTATGTGGTGTGCGGAGACGTTATCTGATCGCTCAGTGATGTACTTGTGGTTTGTAAAAATGGGGACCCTAAAGATCATCAGAGCCAAAGTCTCTTCCCTGGGGTCTTTTTACTGTGCTGACACTTACTGAAAATCTACCAGCAATACACTCTCCAGAGCAGCAATCATTAACTCATTCAAAGTCACAGGCGCAAGGGTCTGGGGTTAGCAACTATTAATTAGTGTAATTATTCCCAGGATGACAATTACCAGCTGCAGGATCCACTTAACATCTATTCTCAAATCTTGTCTTTCTGCAATGCTAATGTTTCTAATAGGTTCATTTACCACCATTTACTGATTACATTCACTATGGTATATTGTTTCAGATGGACAGGACGGAAAGCCAATACCTAATATTGACCTTTATAGTATCCTGTGATTAGAAAGGCTGCTCCTACCATCATTAGCCACATCATTCTATTGAAAAACATATATACTATTTGTGATAGATTTGTGGTATTTTTCCTTTTTCAAATATGCTTACAAAATTAATTTCCTAGAGGAATAATACGGCGTGTTTCAAACTATATTCTTCAATAATGCACTCATTGAAACTAACACACTGCATATATTAGTTGCACAATTTGATGTTTAAGACTATTTCAACTAATGGTGCTATGCACATAGTATAATTCCAAACCTGATTATCCAGTCTTCATTAGAAAAAAATAACAATGAGAAGAGGTATAAGTCTACAGTCTGTGTTTGCTTGGCAGTGTTTGAATCCTGCATGGTGCTGAGCCATATTGAAAACCTGTGCAGTTCAAAGAAACTAGAATGCTTGGCATGCATTTAAATCAGACCTATATTTTTCCTAAATGAACAGAAGAAAAGAAATTGCATAAATCTATTTTCACCTGTTTAGGGAATCTGACACACCTCTCCTGTGAAAAGGGAGAGAAGATGTCCACAACAAACAAGGCCTTGACAGGATGTAGAGCTAATTCATTTAATAACAGAAGGAAGCAAGCCTTTGATGGGAAGATTTTTCTTTAGATTGTGAAAATTGGAGGTATTTTAAATCCATGGTGGGACTAATTTTACCAAATGCTTTAATAGATCCTACTGATTCCAAAGAATATTAATCTCTTGCCAAATCAGAGCCTTATATTTCAAAGTGCATAAACTATGATAAATCAGAAGTTGTCATACATGGAGACTACAGAAGGAAGAAGATTATCTGTTAGAAGGTGGTACAAGAGTTCCTCTTTCCAATACCAGTAAAGTCTGGATTACTGAAACAGGAGGAAGATTTTCTAGTACAAAGGCAGGAGAAGAGTGCAGAGAGTATGGCATCATGTTATTCTGACATGTTTCTCTTTCTTCATTCTCCAAGAAGCTGACAGCAAGAGAAATCAGGGATGTCATACACTGAATATCAGAGTTCAAAAGGGATGGCAGAACAGAAGCATGGCAGTATGTTTTCTGGAGAATCTTTAATTTTTTACTCTTAGTGTGCTGAGTCACAAATCAAAAGATAAAATATTTTTTAAACTGTGTTAATATAGGGTTTCAGAGTGGTAACATGCTACTTTAGTATATATTTTAAAAGGTCTCCTGGACAGTGCCTCAACTATGCAGGAGTAAGTGGAAGCAGCAGTGTTCCTTTTAAATGTGCTGCTAGATTGTATTTGTGAGCATTTGATGTTCTTCTTTAATAACCTCAAGTAAAAGGCTGAATGAATTCAACAACAGTAGCTGAAAAAAGTGCAATGAGTCATATTATAGGAAAATGGAGAAAAGGATACAGGACTCTCCACTGAACACAATCCTATATTGTAGGCAATCTGTGATAACACCCTTTTCATTTCAGTTCAGTCCCATAAAATTACCACTAACATTACAACTCATGCAGAACACAGATAAATGTAAAAATGTCACAGAATTCTTCCAGATGGGACTTTTAGTTCCACTAGATCACCATCTACTTTTTTACTTGTCTAATATTTCATTACAACCTTCCATAAGTTAATTTTCTTTCCACTGACCATGTAAATCACAAATCAATTTTCATTTAAAATGCCTGACTACAGATTGCTCCTGAAAGCTCAAAGCATATGCTTCAGTGAGCTCTCCAACATTCTTAATGTACATTAGAAAAATGTTGTGGTTTTTTAAAAATCTTTTAAAAGGAATTAATTTTATATTAAAGTCTGGCATGAGACCCAAGTAGTGGTACTCCTCCCTTCCCTCTTCTCCCCCCCCCCCTCTAAGAAGCAAGTACATATTTGAAATGTAACTGTATGTAGAACTAAAAGTCCTTCATGACAACGATATTTGTTCCTAAACCAAAAATTCAGGCAAGAATATAAACTGCTTTAGATTTGCAGAAAGCAGACATGATTACTTAATCCCAAACCCGTAATGCAATCATGTACTTCTCGAGGGGAAAGAAGACAGAAAAGGAAGAAAAGGAAGAAAACCACTCACAGTTCAGCCATTGGCTGTGCTTTATTTGAACTATTATTTTTCTCATATTCTAACAGAACATTTGCTTGGGCTAAAATATATGATTGAATATTCCTAACTTTACTCATGGAAGCAGCCACACTAAAACCAATAGTATATGCCTGTGAGACAAGCAGGATTCGGAAATGTTTTGTAGGAATGCCCCAAAAATATCCTGAAACTGCATTCTCTGATATGTTATTTTTCTTACATTAATTTAAACATAGTGCTCTCCCCCTACAAACTTGTAAACATACATGTGGCAGATTGGATTTGGGAAACCTGGTTTCTATGGCTGGTTTTGCTACTCTACTGCTGAGAGACACAGGGCAGTCACTTTGCTACTCTGTGCCTCAGTTTCCACATTAGTAAACAGTGAATCATTAAAGTGATTCTTTTTCATATTAAGCAGAACCACTTGAATGCCTGAGCTGACATATGCATAAGCTTTTGCTGAAGCAGAAAGAGCTAGGAGTGATCATGTGGTCATTTTACTCTTTTTATAGGTAGACTACACTTCCTCACACCAGGAAACTTCTGTGCTGTTTAATCTCAGATTGTTTTCACAGGCTTTTATTACTTGAGAACCTCAGTACCAAACCTTGAAGGAAAAATACTCCAACAGAGCAACCTGGTGTGATGGGAGAAGGAAGGGTTGTATCTTCTCTTGGAACACAAAGGAATTGTAACCCTTTCTAATAGCATGACCCCAGATCACTGAAGTCTAATGAACCAATTAAGTGCGAAGGACTTTGGTCCTCTAAGTCTCTTTCCTGATCTGAACCTGCATGCAAGCTTTCCCTTCACTCTCTTTTCCTCTGCTTACCTGGCACATCCATATTTAGCATGTCTCCCTCCACCTTTGGGATTGTCCTTCCATCTCTGAAGTTCACTTCCACACCGTTCTGCACCACTGTCATCACAGCTCTTAGTGAGACAGTACAGCTTTGAATCCCAACTTCTTGAAGTACTCTGACATTGGGATTCTAGCTTGAGGGTGATGGAGAGGGTGTCGGTTTAAATAAGGCTGAGTGCTCATGACAATTGAAAGTAGTTCTGCGTTAAGTGGGGCTCTTTCTCATAATGCAATATGTCAGTGCTGACCACTGAAATGGGGGAAGGGAAAGGCTCTTGAGCAGTCTCTCTAAATAGGGTCTTGCCAAACCATTTGCAGGTTATAGTCAGCCAAACCTTGAGGGTCTTCACACAGGGTTTTTTTAAAACCCAAACTCCCAAATGTCAACGGGGCCTCAAGCATCACGTCTAATGTGAATCTGCCTCACTAAAACTGAGAGTAGAGGGCCTCCGGATTTGGCTCTGTGCTGGCATATCACAATCACCACTTAGAGCTGACCACTTACTTGTAACAATGATGTGGAATTACTTCAGATATGAAGAGGTGTGGGGAAAAAATGTTTACTTTGCTTCCTTATTTAGAGAAAACCCATCATCTAAGAAGGAAGCTATTCACAACAGTGAAGTTTCCAAAAACATGTCTATTAATAGTCCCTGAAATCTTTATGGAGTAGGGATTACTATGGAGATAACCTGGTCTGGTCCTCTAACAAGCTTTTAAAGTTAATGACTTTAACTAAATAAACAAGTAGTTGGTTGGGTTATCTCACCAATCAGTAAAAGGCCCACAAAAATATTCCGTGTGGATGATGCCTGTGAGCTGGTTCAATTGAGTGACTAGCTTACTTTTTTTCTCTTTTCCCTTTGCCTGGCCAGCTAAGGGCCAGAAGGCTATGCTTTTTGGGTTTTACCTCACTTGCTTTTTTATTTTTCCACTCATATTTCTTTTAGTGGGTTTTTGTTCCATCAGCATTGGATTGACAAATGATCAAGAGGAGAGCAACCAAAGATGGATCCCATTTACGGTGGCTAGAAAGCATGCTAGACACCTGAGTGTCTTTCAGTTAACTAGATCCTCTACCTCTGTGTGTTACTTTGTGAAGTACTTCTCAGGAGGAGTTTCTATTCCACAGCCAACTGGATAGAGGCTCCTGGATGAGGGAGCTAGCTGAAGCTTAAAAGGGGCAGTAGAAGTATATGCACATGCTCATAGGTACAAGCTGGGATGTGAAAAAGAAAATATCTGAAGGCATATTAGAAAGAAAAGTAAAGCAGAGACTTCTCAAGAAAACCATGCACTCTCCTAATAGACTTTTCAACCACTCACGTTTTCATGTAATTATCTTCTTGATGAAGAGACTAACATCCATACAGAAAACATGATGCTTGGGAAGCCTATGTTTCCACTGTGAATCACACACTAGCAAATACAGATCAAAACTTCAGATTTAGATGTCTATATGCCCATTTCAATGCCTATCAATAGATTTATACACACAACATTCAGGCATCCCATTTTCAGCATTTTGTTTACAATTACTAAACAGAACATTACAGGTACTGGTAAAAAAAAAAATCAGAGCTGCCAAGTTCAATTTAACTCTTCAGGTGCTGATGGCAGAGAGTTGTTTATTACATAAGCTGCACAACCCTGCAACATGGGCACTCAGTGCTCTAACAGAAGCCTCTACCTAAATAACATTGCTCTGAATCATTTGCAATGAGGATTTGTTTTCATTGCATGTACACCAGTCACTTCTTCCTGAAGCATTAATACAGGTTTAAGGTTATGTCAACATTAGCAAGTGATTTGCTACAGTATGGAAGGATCCCTGATGGAGCCAGTTGGTTCTGAGTTCCTTTCTTTCCCTCTACTTGCAGTTCAGGGTTTTTTTCTTTGGACTCTATTTACTCTGGTTTCTTGCACTGAACGTATGGGTCTTGAAACTGTCCAAAGGGCCAGCTGTTGGTTCGGGCCTTTGTATCTCCACTTGGCTCTGGAAAGCAGTTGGTGTGCACGTGAAGTGGAGCTTCTAGTTTAGTTTCCTCCAAAAGAATCTGGTCTGTGCATATTAAACTAACATGCAGCAAATGGTGAAAAAAGAGGGATTAATTTAAAGTCTGCTCTATTTCTCTAAGTCAAAATACTTCAGTAGATGCAGCCTGCTATACAGTAAGATTTATTTTATGAACAATGGTTTACCTCCTGCTTTCCTATACCACTTCAGCAAAAACTTTGCCCTTATTAATAGCAGCTAAGTTTAGGATTCTCAGCCCTGGTTTCTAAACTCCACCATGACATTTATGAAATGATCAGATCATGAGACAAAACGAATGCAAGTGGAATGTGACTGTGTATAAATTGCTCTGTATTGGAAATCTCATCCCATTCTGCTATTTACTTTTCTCCAAGTAAGATAATTATATTTGTATAGGTATAGGTATAGATAAAGATTAGATGTTACATTACAAAGCCACAAGGGTTGCTGATCTTGTTAACATGATGGTTGTCATAGTTTGTTTTGTTTTGCATGAGCATGAGCTCATTACTGAGAACCCTTGTCATTCACATCGACTTGTCTTCTTAATGGAGCATTTCTGAAATGAATGGCAGGACATATACATTTCAATTCAAACTG
This sequence comes from Phaethon lepturus, assembly GCF_000687285.1. Classification (NCBI taxonomy): domain Eukaryota; kingdom Metazoa; phylum Chordata; class Aves; order Phaethontiformes; family Phaethontidae; genus Phaethon; species Phaethon lepturus. The sequence goes on along the minus strand of NW_010541282.1, from coordinate 38,398 downwards.
TACCTTGGAGTCTTGCTCCCACTGAAGTCAGCGAGGCTTCAGGACAAAGCTTTATAGCTTGTGTTTTTACAGGCATGCTCTAGTCTCTTGTTCAGTGTGCTTTTAAGGAAGGCCAGTAGTGGTTTTCAAATCATTTTGCTTTCAGGCACTATTTCAGCTGGTCTATTTGGCTACCTTCTGTATTAGGTTTCTTGCACGCTTACACTCTCCTAGGCTCAAAAGATGCTATAGTTCTTTGTATTCCTTGCAGTGCAGTAGGATGCCATGATGCAAATATACAAGCCTTACCCTGTCTCAGCCAGAATGAGTATAGTTTGCTGTGCAGAAGAGGTGAACTGAAAAGAAGTCTCTCTGCTAGGGAGGGTAATAGCAGCACTGCTTTTGCATCAGTCCCCTGCCAGGCAATCCATAGACTGACACTGATGGTTGCTCTGGAGGGAGTCACTTACCCTCCAAGCTAGAGGTAAGATGCCAGATAAGCAGTAGCCTGTAAAAAGGGATTAAAAGAAGAGAGAAAACCAGGGGGAAAGATTAAGATAATTTACCCTTGTCTATCGTATCCATCATAAATCCCATTGTCAGTATCTATTGTTCAAGTATGTGACAAACTTCTGTTTCTCACCCCTCCATAAAAGCCTCCATCATATGGAAAGTTGCGTACCTTTCATGGTTTTATAATAAACTGGAAGTGAGTAACAGTGCGATATCAAAGGAAATAAAACTCCAGTTGCTATTGCTGCTGGGGTTGCCTTCTGAATGTGGCTTATACAATATTTCATCTGTGCTGACACCTTTCACTCTCAATTATTTGGCTGCTGTCAAAACAAATCAATCATATTATAGTATTGTGTCTTCATGTTACCATTCCACTGCAAGTTAGCTGCATTAGCTTTGAAATATATGGAAGTATAAAATTTATCTCTATTATTTATTTAATACAACTTTCTCCCTTGTGAGTTATCTCACAAATAAGGCAAACTCAAATTATCTGATGTCAAACGTTGAATATATATAAATGTCACTAAGAAATTTTAAAATAATGGCACTCATGGGAACATAAATGCATGAAGATACACTTGATAAGTCTTACGCTTACAACCAATTATATTCTTCTGACAAACGGAACAAATAGTATATGTTTTTAATCTTGGTTGCAACTGGCCAAGGTGCTCATATTAGATAAATGTAATTTCATACAACATAACTTTGAAGTACTACTCCTATGAAAGTAGAGTAAAACGAAGATTTAAAGAACTGATCTTGTAACCAGTAAAATGAAGGCGAGGTAGGGAGGGAAACTGGGACTGAATATTTTTTAAAGATGCTACAGTGCTGGGAGGGGAACATGGTCTTCCTTTGCAGTTCACAAGCATTGATTTGGGAAAGGAAAAGCTGAAATCTCCAAGAGAGAATCTGAAAGTGATTGCTCTGTTCAGATCGCTACACTTACGGTTTTCAGTGAACATGTAAAAAATTTGTTATTGAGAGGTTTTATCCTTTTTAAAATAAACAAAATAAAAGGAACAACTTTCAGGTTGCCAATAAGTGAATTTCCTGAAAATGTACTACTATCATTTCCTTGCTTTTTGGACAGGATTCATGCCGTGTTACAACTGCATCTTCTAAAATACAAAAGCCCAATATACTGGGGAAATTGCAACAGCTTTATCACCTCCAGATATTTACCTCTTCTTCATTTATTACTGCTGATGTAATGGGAAATCAGCTGCACAATATAAAATAAATTCAGGAATATTTGGATTCAAAGTAACTTTAAAAAAAACAAGCTGAAATATAAAGGATGGACAGAAAGAGCACTGGATGAGGAAAGGGACAAGAGACTGAAATGGGATCTGGGAAACAGAAAGGTAAATATATTCAAGGATCAGATTATGTAAATCCAAAGCATCGGCATTGACTTGAATAGAGTCAGTCATGGAAGTGAGATTAAAAACATATCTTTATGCTGAAGATTTATTTTTAACATTGCATAATTCATCACAACAAAATACAACTAAGTGAAAGAAGAGTATGTAAGATATGTCAAATCTACAGCTGATTAAGTTTAAAAGCAATATTCATGTTAAAATAAATAAGCAAAAAAAATCCATAGCAGGCAATAGTCTAAGAACCCATATTGCGTTGGATCTTACTAACTTTCATGGAAACTTCCAATCCTTCTATGGGGTAGGTCCCAAATGAGGAAAATTCACCTTATTATTGCAGCTACTGCAAAAGAGCCTAGCATCTTTTAGGTCTATCAACCAGAACAAGACTCAAGAATTCAGGACATTTAGCAAAGATCTAGCTGTGTCTGAGGAGCTCAAGGCATCTAACAGTAGTGACTTAAGCCACTTTGTAGGAAAGCATAGTGCTAACTATCTGCACATTCACTTACAGGTGGGAAAAGAAGTTACAGAAAACATACATGAATTGTCTGCCATCACATGGGGTATCTAAGGTGGAGCACAGAGCAGAACACAGGTCTCACATCTGTGCTCTCCGCTACATCTGTCAGAGCAATAGGCTGGTAAAGAAGAAACATTCAAGAAATGAAAGCAGCTTCAGGGATCAGTAGCAAAATGAGACCAAGGCCTGAAGATCTCCATGAGTACAGATTTCTATCCAAAGGACATAAAATTGCATAGAGGTCTGAGGACAAGAAAACTCAAAGAAGTTTCACTTTCATCATTTCTGATGTCACCAGACAGGTCCCATTCCCATTTCTAGAGCAATCTCAGTGGCAGAAGCATTTTTTTTCTCAAAAAAAAGGAGAAAAAAAAAGATGCTGTAAAATGTTTCAAGATGCATAAACGTTAAGATTTTAAAGGCGTAAGACAACTTCAGAACTTTCCATGACAATTAAAAAAAAACCAAACTGGGAGATCTCCATAAACAGAGGTGTATGGTTCTGTGGTACAGAACCACATACACTTTAAAGAAATTTCTTTAAAAAAATTGGCTCCCAGACAGTTAACTTATGTGTTCCATGAATTCAAAATTCACACTATTAAAAATGCCCATAAACCCAGTTGGTCAATAAAGACTTTGTTGTTTTTATGCGTCCCTAAATATATATGTTCTTGATTAGAATCTCACTGGTCTATCAGGAACACAAGTTTGTATCCAGGGAGTTTTTAAAACATGAATCATAAGGATTTTATTAATACAAACACCATGGAAAAACAAAGGAAATTAAACCACAAAGACTATAAATGTCTGACTTAAATCCACTAAGGCAAGGAAATTAAGAGCGAAGGCTGCAAATCCATCCAGGTAATCCTTCTACAACTCACTGTACTGAAATAAAGTCTTGAATCAGCATGAGTCATATATGCATATACCATATGGATATACCTACCTATTTGCACGTGATCTACCAATGCATGTAGCATGTATGCTACAATGTGGAGGTGAGAAACAGAGCGACAAACACTAGCTAGGATTTTCACTTGCATTTGAAATTTCTTAGCTTTTGTAAGATTACTGTAAGTTAAGTGCTTAACATTATTGGAATGAGTTTTCTCTACATTAATTTAAATTGTCACGGTCTAAATTCAAGAAGAAGATTAAAGGCTCCTGGAAACAGGTGCAAAGATATACTTTAAAAGCAGCATTAAAATGCATCCCTGTTCTGGTTGACAGAAATTTCATTTATAATCCTGCACGCACAATATTCCTGCCAGGAGCGGAATCAGTCTGAGTCAGGGCTGAATAAAAAGGGTACATTCCCAGAAATGCCCAGGTCTTGCATACCAGTCATGCCACAACTCCTAGCCTAGTGGTCTTGTCTGCTACAGGGTAATTAACCAATAGGTTTTTGGCAGAAACTTTGGTGAGGTCCAGACTACTTCTGTCTTTCCCATCTGCTTCTTGGCATACAATTCTGGAAAGTTAAGACTCTGCCAGAACTTGGCCCACAAAGTTTAAGTAGGTGTGAACACTTTGATTTCAGAATTAATTTGATCTACATCACATCATTACTCCTCACTGATGTCGTTCCATAACCATCAGTAGTGAAAAAAATAGGCATGTCTGAGGTCTGTTTTGGGTGGAAGTCAACAACAGAGCACGCAAGCTTAAGCCTACTGCATTTTAATGCCTCTGACGGTAGGCCTTTAACTTATGGGACAGAAAATCCAAACAACAAATAGCTAACACACCGGGAATGATCAATAAACAACTGGTAACTAATAAAGCCCTGAACCTTTCACATTCCCTCTGTGAAGGTAGCAATTTGCCACTGAACAAGATGAGCAATTAACATGGGGCCACAGCATTCCCACAGGAGAAGCCTTGTATGACGGGGAAAAACAAACAAAACAAACAGAAAACCAGCCCATTAAGGTTCTTTCTGTACTACCCTCAGAAAAGCAGTTTTTGCCTTTTCTCCCAAAAGCAAATGTTAGGCCTCCCAAACAGTACGTTTCCTGGGTGACCAGACGGAGACACAAAACCTTCTACCTACCCCATCTTTAGGGATCTCTGCCTATTACTTCAGTTCACCCATACAACGCAGTTTGGATGGGATACAGCTGTTAGCCTGAGGAAACCTGCTGTAGTGGCTGCTAATCCATAGGCGCTCCATCCATGCCACAGTGTGCTTAAGGATGCACAAATTTCTCCTATTTTTTTCCTTTTACCAAGGTAGGGAGGTTAGTCTTAGGGGGTGGCTAACCCCTTTTCTTTGTGTATGTGAGCCCTTCACAGCGACTGCATTATGTGCAGCATTTATACAGTTATAGGGGAGGTATATTTGGTTTGAGGGCTTCACAGAAATTGCTAGCGAGTGCAGCTCCTTTTCTTGGTTCTTGTCATTCTTGTTCTGGTTATGCTAGTACACTGTAGAAGTACCTGGGAATAAACTATTCCTCTAAGTGAAACATCATTTTGATTATTACTGACATTGGTGCTCATTAAAATACATAAGTGAAACACTGCCTTTCTGTAGACTCTGAAAGCTATTTCATGTTACTTGAAGGGGAATACAAATGAATAGGGACTGCATCACTTTAGTTAAAAGGGAAATATGTTCTAAAAGCCTGGAATTTGGACTCTAGATCAGTAAGAATTGAGGTTTGTAGTTTATTTCTTCTCTGTCTCTTTTTTGTTTTTCATCTCTCTCTGATTTCTGATTTTTAAGGTGTGTGTACATGGAGGAATGGAGACAGAGCATGTTTACTTTATCTGTTGCACAATTAATGATACAAATCTCTGTTCAGCTGAAACAAGATCTAGTAAGTGTAAACAATACTTTTTTCTTTTTGTTGCCATTGTCTTTATCTAACATTCATTTTGACTGATCTCCACATAAAAAAAGCCTTTTTACTTTTTTACCATCATCTATGTTTATTGTTACCCATATCAGTGCATTTTAACGGCTGCCTCCTAGATCTCAAGTTGTTTAATACATTTCCCCTTCCATTGTATTGCAGCTAAAATATGATCTGCTGCTCTTTAAATAATGTAATTTAATTATTTCATATTTTCAGCCATGTAAGGCTTCCTTTCAGCACTGAAGCCTTTCACTAATGATTTGGCGAGATAGTTTGTTCTCATTTCTTTCAGAGCTCAAGACTGAGAAACTTGGACTTGGAAATAAATTACTGACATCCACTTTAGGAACAGTACAACGTGTAGTGGAATTAAAGTACACAAAGTTTCAGTGCCATGAGGCTAGAGTCTCCAACTTGTTGATTTCTTTCAAGGTTCAAGTGTCTTTCAAGCTCCGTATCGGTGGAGATATCTAAAACACTCTTGTGCTAGTGCTATGTAATGTAACATATTCAGGCCAGCCCTTTGCAGAGAAACTCCCAAATTGTTATCCATGGTGTGTGAGTGGCCAGCAGTGAGCTGGAAGGCAACACCATGCTAATTTGTTGTCATTTCAAACATGTATACTATACTAAGGGGATAGCTAAAATACATTAACTTTTTAGCTAAAACTGCTTTGGCTGTCATGGAAGAGTGAAAGAAATGAGAGGAGAGCCTTTAGCAGCTCCTCAGCACTGGAATACCTTCCCTTTTCTCAGTGATTTCAGCATGAAATCAACAGGGCTAAAAATATATTAATAAAACAAGACAGAACAAACTCAGTCCCCCCTAAAAAGGTATCTTTCTGTTCAGATATACAGAAATATTACATTGAGACATAAAAATCTGATGCGCTTAAGGAGAGAATGTCTCCAAGAACATTGGCTCCCAGGCGTTACTGAATACTCTGAGATTAAGCAGCTACTGGTCCCTTGGAGAGACCTTTGAGAAGGGTAACTTTTTAAAAAAAAGAACACTCCCCCAAAACCTAGAGAAATCTGACCTGGCAAAGGATGCAGAGACTGAAACTGTTCAGCTAAGAGAACAGTTCCCAAAGATGGAAAGTTGAGTACTGATGAACACCAATTTGGACAGTAAGAGGAAAGCTGGCAGAGTGTTTTCTGCATTAAGTCAGTAAGACAGGCCAAGAAGCAATGGACTAAAAGCAACAGACAGGCAACACATTGTCTTGTAGGGTACCTACCTCACTTTTTCCCTTCTCACAACCTCATCATTGCTATTGTGACACTTCCAAAATTTTTGGCTGGTTAGGAAACCATGGCTATGTTCCAGCTGCAATTCTAAGAAACAGTGTTGGGGAAAACAGGTGTATAAATTTATCGTGGACAACAGCTTTCTCAGATGGTATTTAAACTCTTCTCTTCAGTGCTTTTAGTGGATTACAGTAAAAAGCTATGGTTGTTGATTTTACTGTTTTCTTCAAAGAACTCTTGGTGCAAAGTAAGTTCCACAGGTGAATCTGTGTTATGTTCAGGGATTTCTGTTTACTCTAAAGCAGATGGCTCTATTCTGCCATCAACCCTCTGGCATCCCAGTAAATTGTAATCTTTGCATATTCCTTGTACATTTTTTGTGTAAGTTTCACAGCAAGAATTTACACATTCATCTTCCTTCCTTCTGTTCACACACATTGGACTTATTTGCTCACTTTTTTTTTGACATAGTGAAATGAACAGAAAATAATCCAGTATGCATCAAGAAAAGTAGTTCTGAAAGAATCTTGCAGTCTAAGCCTCTCTTCACTTACAGCAACAAAATTCCTATTGACTTAGTGGTGGATAAGGACCATATAGCAACTGAACAATTTAACAGAAATACATTAGGAAAAAAAAAGAAATTCTTATTTATAGGTAACTGACAACTGAAGAATAGATAATTTCCCTGAATAAGTTATACTGTGTGAGTAATCTCCATATCATTAAACTCTCAATTTTACCAATGTCTTGAATTTTTAAAGAAACTGTTTTCTCACTTTAAATACTTAACATATTTCCTTTATGATTCCTATCACTGAATGCTCTTTTCTCTTTCCACAAGCAAGGGTTTTCATTGTTTTATCCAGTTGTCCTGAGGTCTTACCATGCTAAACGCTGAGTTAGAACCTGATAGTCCCCAAGAAAAAAATCAGTTAAACATATATGTGGATCACACAAAATTTAGCGGGATTACAACATTTAGTATGAACTCAAGTATTCTGTTAGATCAGAACTTTCCTGAATTCATACATTATTCAAAAAGTCTTCAGGGTTGTCTTTTGAGTTACCTGCCTGGAGTAGTTTGTGATGAGGAGGTTTAGAAGTTTACTGAGGAGAGAAGAAAAAGAAGACAGGAGAAGACCCAGCTCACAGGAGCTGTGGATATCTATGCTTGACTGCACTGGAAATTCAGGGACAGCAGACATGACAACAACAGGAGTAATGAGACAGTTTAGAAAACAGTGTGAAAATATGTCCCCCAGTCGTCTAGGCTGACCATTCCACAGTGAGGTTTAAGAGAGATGGAAGTTGATGAATATGGTCTGATTTTGCCCAAAGGGCAAGAGTTACCAAAACTGTGTTGAAGCACAGGATTCTAGGAGTATATCTATAAAAGTGCTGGCTATAAAACACACATTCTATGATTATCTTTCAAATAACCACAAAAACAGGGACCAGAAGTCAGTCAGATTCAATGGAACTGATGATATCACACAGCTAAAGAAGTTCTGTAGAAACACAGCACTATTGCCTGACTCCTGTCTTCATTCAGGCATGCATTGGGTAGTGGGCTACATAGGAAGCAACAGAAGCTTACAACTATGATTTCAGGGCTCTTAAGAGCTATCTTGACCAAGTTACTTCATTTCCTTGTGTATCAGTTTCACTTCCAAATAATGTGGGCAATGATGCTTGTTTAGAGGATCGGGAGGGTAGAGAAGATGACAAACAGCAATGCAACTAACTGAATTTGTAGGTTCTGTTCCTTTCATACCTTAAGGAAGGTGTGGTTGCCTCCATAGACAGGGAACTGCACCCGATGCCCAAGCAAGTCCCTATTTGAATCAATGCTTCTGTCTACCAGTAAAGAGTAGAGAGGGAAAACTTTTCATCTGGTAAGGTCGTTGGTTGCAAAATTTATGTGGCAGCAGAATTACACCTTTTAGCTAGCAATTATACACTGATGGCTAAACTAAAGAGCAAAGGTTGCCTGGCTTCCTCCCTTCTCTTCAACTTTGCAACGTGGGGTGAATAAACGACGTAAGAACTGCACAAGCTTATGTTTATTTATAATACTACATACCCAGCAACTATAACCTGGAGCACTCCAGAGTGGAAGGATACATTTTTATAATGCCTGTTTCTTCATTAAGATTTCATCATCCACCTACGCTAAAAAGCCACTTCCCCTTCACTTTGTTATATCTGCTTTCACCCTCTCCTGTTCTTGCATTATTTTTTTAATCTCCAGTTCCCTACTTTACATGCACTCTCAAATTTTAAACAAGCAAAATTTGTGCATTAGTGTGTCCTTTTCATCTATGATTTATGAATGACAGGTTCTTTGGTGCAGCTTAATGGTATGAGAGAGACATTATTTTAAACATTAAAGTGAAAACCATTTACAACTATGATGAGAGGTCTGTTGACATTAAACTTTAAAACATGCACAAGGTAAAGGCAAGCAACTGCTCCAACAGGTGAGAGTACTATGCATGCAGTTTGTAAGGGAGTTTGTTCGACATACAAGCCATCTCTTCCTTTTCTCTGTTTCACAACCTGTAGGATTTGGTTCTTCAACCAACTCACCTGGTAATCAGCAGCCACCAGAGTTTAATAACTAAAAAGTACTTAGGGTGCCGTGCAGAGCATTCATGTAGAAAAATTACCATTCTGTCTAAGGAAAACTTTTCCTACCATTTACATCAGCAAGAAATAAATTTTAAAAATAAATAAATAAATAGAGAGAGCTAAAGCTTTATTTTGATATTTCTTGCCCACCCTTTTATCACTTTCACACTGACAGTCACTCCTTTACCATCCTCTTCCACTAAAGCTGTACAATTCTATTGTAAGATTTTAGCCAATACTTATCTTCCTATACTTGGTTCAGTTCTGTTCAGCAGCAACTGCTTTCTGAGAAGCAATCAACATAATTAGGAGCAAATACATACATCTGTATTTCACATCATATGTGTTTGGATTGAGTACTGTTTCTAACAGTGTTAGACGCATTCATTGAACAGCAGAGAATACTGGGGAAGAACAGGGATTTGGAATCTCATGGCACTGCTTTTCAGTCTGATTTTTGACCACAGGGAGAATGCAGCAGGTATCTTAGGGTAGAACTATTGCAAACATGGTAGAGCTCAGATGTGGGGAGGATACATACAGAGATGAACTTTTTGCTTGTGTAACTCCCTCAACAGCTTGGATGAGGATGGCAGAACCTTATTGATAAAGTAGATCTCCCACAGCAAGAACAAGAACGCATATCTGGGGCACTGATGACAGCTAGCTGAGAAAACTGATTTTATAATAAAAGGTTTTTTAAAAAGTGATTGTGATGTGATACTGTGTTTTTAGTTGCCCCTATTCTTTCAGCTACCCCAATCAGCAGTGGTGAAACAGAATAATTGTCTTCATGCTGCCATTTGAAATTTTAAAGTGAACTGTGAGTAGGGAACATTGGTCACTGATGACAGAAAAGCCAAATGAATCATTCAAGTACTTTAAAATAATGACCCATAGAAGCTAAGACCCAAGCTCCAATCTGTTTTTATAAAAATGCAAATATCCCTTAAGTATCTCTCAAGTATTCAAAAACAATCCAAGTATTAACTTTCAATACACATCAAGAGCAACATTTCATTGGAAAAGGAGATCAATGAGTTTAAAAGAGAGAGATAAAGTGAAACAAATAGGCAATAGAACCTATGAGAAAAATGCTAAACATGACTTACCTTGTAGATTTTGCAATGGCAAAGTCATGATGCCTCCTGCTGCAGCTGCTGCTACCAGCCCTTGGATGTTGGTGAGATTTGCTGTAGGTAGAGTTAGGACGAGTCCTTGTTGGCCCCCCAGCTGCCCAGCCATGTTGAAAGGAATAAGAATCGGTTGATTCAGGGCTGGAGTGCCTCCTGGCATCACCCCCGCTACTGCTGAGGCTAACTGTTGGGCTGTCAGTAATGGCTGTAACAAAAAACAGACAGCAAGCCTATTTTACTCTACATAGCTCAGTATTACACACTTAGAACTCTTCTGGGTTGGGATCCTTTCATGTTCCATTATAGGCATGCACTGTTTCCAGTATCTTAAAGCATACATTTTCACCAACACAAAGTTTTGACAAACTTGACAGGCTGAAGCTGTAAGCCCTGCAGTCATGTAGCATGGTAGCAATCCCAGTTCAGTCTAGACTGGAAAATACATTACACATGCACCAAAGTTAGTTTATGAACACAAGAAGGCCTAACTCAAGGCAGCCTGCAAGTATCTAAATGCCAGCATTTCCCAAATTTTCCCAGTTGTATACTGATTGATAAAAGCTGAAAACACTGCAGTGACAATTACCAGAAGCTATGTGGACCAAGACTGCCCTGGGAATTTGAAAGAACACCGAGTATATTCTTAGAGTGTGGCTGAACTTGGATAAAACTCTGAAGTGATATGGGAAATATTTTAAGAAGTTTTACAGTGCCAAAATATTATGCCTACATTTTGCTCTGAAGAAAATAAATACCTGGCATAAAAGATAATCAAATGCCTTTACTAATGCAGGAACAGTGTGTGACAGGCAGAACTGTCAGAGCCAATAAGGTTGCATTAAAATTGCACAAGCTTTTAAATATTAAATTATGACATGTATTTCAAAAATAGCATATAAGAAATTCAAATAATTTAACCTCCTAAATATACAAAACTGCTTAGTTTTTATTTTAGAAAAACATATAAAAACCTAATATTTCCAAACAAATAACTTTGAAACATATACATGGTACATACATGCTCCCTTTTTGTAACACTAAATGCAGCCAAAGAGAATCACATTTTCTACATTACACAGACCAAAGGTGGTCAATCGCAGTTTTCAAATCTCGTGTCTCGGTTGGTGGTAAGGAAAGATACTGACCTGAGGCCCAACAGGGAACGCAGGATGGGACTGACTGGGTTGGTGCTGGTCTGCTGGGCTTGTGTCAGGCAGCACTGTGTTTCCTCTGGCCTCTGAAATCCAAAGAGCAGAGTGACTTTAATATCAAGCCTGGGGACTGGCACATTACCTTCTACTCTGATGTCACGTAACATCAAGCTGAAAATGATATGTTAAAGTGCTTTATCAATAACTCAAGCACTCAAATCACTTATCAGCTGCATAAATTATGCTAACATTCATTCAGACCAGCCAACTCATTCAAGGAGCTACAAAAATCTGACAGCAATGAAACTGAAGCTATCATCAACCCAGCTAATGTGGGTTGCATTATACATCAATTTACATACAGTACATGAGCACTCCACGTCTGTGGGAACTGCATTTTTTTATGCTCAGATGAGCATCAGCCATTCTAATTTCTGAAAGCAAAAATTATCTGAAAAACAATCAAGTCACATCTACTTTGTATCCTAATAAAGTCTCTTATTTTGTCAGTTACTGAGGCGGCAAAGGCTGTACTATGTGCAATAAAAAGGCACTGTGAAAACTGAAAACAGGTATGCTTCCAAATGACAGTTATTCCCCTTGTTTTCTAAATTGCATGTGGGGGGCAAGCAAAATTCTGTGAAACCAAGGATTTCCAGCATTTATTGAGATGATCAATATCCAATAATCGAACTATATGCTGGGCACCAATGACTCGCTAAGCACAGAACACAGTCCAGCACTACTGGATTTCGCTGAAGTCTGCAAAACAGATTTGGAAAGGAAAAAGAGAGAGAAAAACGTCCTATCAGTTGTAAGAAAGTACCAAGATGTTTTCAAAACTATATCTCGATCCTCCGTTTCCTCTGGGTGAAGGACTCGCATTGATTCACAAAGTTTTGCAGCGCTGATGGCACGATCAGGCACACATTTATCTTTGAAGCTGAAAGAATGACAGCAAGCATCAAAAGTAGATGCAAGAGCACTGTGGTCTCTTAAAAAGAAAACCCTGGCAACAACATCAGGTTTCCTGGTTGGTACAATAGCTCCTGTTCTGTTAGTTCTTTCTGATGCGCAGTTGAAATCTCATTCTATGTAAACCTTCACGAGATGCTCTTTTCCAATGTTTGTCCTGTGAATAACTACTGCAAGACAATTCAGAACCGGTTTATTGGCACATGCTGACGCACTAAGGAAAAAGGATATGATTCTGTCACACTTATAAATTTTAAAGAGGGTATTATCAGCTCATTTAAAACAAATTCTTGTATATATTCTCCAAGGGGACAGACTTATAAATAATGGAAATGTGGGGAAAAAAAACCTTCAGTACATTAAGGTACAAATAAAATTGACTGCTACATATTATTCAACTGACTTCTATCTCTGTTATCTCAATCATAATAGCATTTTAGAATAGGATCAAATGTGCAGAGTTATTATGCAGAAATCTGAAAATCTGATTAATTTGCAGTATTTTTGTGTGGTCTCAAAAAGTCAGAAATGGACATTGCTTTGGGAATACTTAAAAACTATTGAAATATCTGATTTAGAAGTAATAAAAAAATACAGACTTGCTGACATTTTATAAAATGAATTCTGTAAAAATACATTTGGCATTTTAATAACCATTGTCATTTAATAGTAAGAATAAGGTGACCTATTATAATTGGTGAGGACTCCAACAATTGCCTAATAACATGCAAAAAGAGACCCAGTCACTAAATTTTTAATGTGCAAATTACTCATCTGAGTTACTTGAAAAGAAAGAAATGTAACTAGATACACGAGATTCAGTGAAAACTGTTTCAAGTGCATTACAATCCTAGTGCTGCTGCCATCCCTAAAAAAGAAAGATAGGTTTTCTTCAGTATTGCTTCCTCCTATACAAAATAAAGTGCTATGTTACTAAACACAATTTTACCTTTAGTAATTTCCACATATTGTTATAGGTTTTTTTTAATCTTCTCATCCCAGCTGTATGTATCAAGTAATATTAGATCAAAGGTTCAATACCAATGAATATATCACTCCCCATTAAGATCAAATCTTATAAATCAATTTTGTTTATGTAATTTTAAGGGCTGAGAATTTGGTCTTTGTGTGTGATTTAATTAATATTAAAATAAGCTCCTGATCATCTGTCACATCATTAAATTGTCCTACGAAAGCTTTGGGAGAAGAGCAGAACTGGAGTCAAATATTCACTAGAATTAGATTGTATTGCAATTACTGTAGCTTGAGCTCTCAGAAAATAAATAAGAAGTTCTGAAGAAATATGCCTGTGCTTTAGTATTTTTTTCCATGGTGCAGCTATCCTGCGAACCACTGTTTTCTGCTATCTGTACCCTAAGGATTTTGCAATATTTCATCTCACAAGCTGTATGTAGCACAAGTGGGTTATACAGGACCATAAAACCAAAATTAATTGCACTCCTTTCCTTTTGCATTGCACTAATTGGAATCACTTAGGATTACATTCTTTTCATATGGTCACTCATTGCAGATGATGTATCTTTTTATTTCAGTGCTCGAATACTCTGCCTGCTGCTCCTAGCTTACTTCCCATAGGATGCAGGCAACTCAGCAAAACAGCACATACTTTCATGTTCATGAATGTGGTCTTACATGGCACCCTATATGAAATTATGCATACTGTATTCTCAGACTGAAATTCTCACATTGCCTCTCATGCCCCTTCTAATCCACCTGCTACAACAGCCACTCAAGAGTCAAGGTTTTTTGTTTGTTGGGTTGGGTTTTTTTTTTTTTTTTTTTTTTTTTTTTTTTTTTTGGTTGTTTTTTTTTAAACACGCAGAAAAATCTGCCTACTAGGCTGGCAGTAAATACAGTGAAGCGAGGATTTCAGGGTTAAGTTCTGTTGCATCACACACAGTGACGGCATTTGTTGCTTGCTGTACACTATCTTCAGCGGGACACATAGGTCAAAGCTCCCAGGAAGGCGAAGCACAGCACAAAACACTGGTAGAAGACTACTTTTCCTTTTCTGCCTTATAATGGTGACCGGGTAGATTCCTTTGAGTTCACAGAATCTGAGGAGTCTGGAGAGCTCTGTGTCACAGCTACTATTTCTGATTCACAGAGGCTACTAATTTGGGAAAATACCTTCATTAAGGCCATTGCCCTAAGCTGGCAGCATGCCATTCCCTGCATTGTTTTTCCCCTCAGTTCTTACCACCTGTATCTGGGAGCTCATTAGTTCCAGATGCCGGAATGACCTCTGCAGGTAAATTATTCCCCTGTCCAAATTCCAGTCCTCACTAATAAAAATGGCCTGTCAAAATCTAGCCTAGATTTTCCACTTGTGCAGACCCAGGCCATTACCTCCCATTAAGCTATCCTCCCACGCTGCTCAGCTTTCTATCAGCCAGGGGTATGGCAGCTAGGAACCAGGACTCGTAGCAGTCCCCATGGAACTGGGGAGCTACAGGCAGCACCTTCTCTGTTCCCAACTATGCTTTGGAGAGATTTTATTCTCATTACACCTCTGACTGCTGGTGCATATGGGGGCAGGGAGAAGGCAGTAACAGGGCACCTACTCTGGGAAGAAAAGTAATTCTTAATGCCATTTGCCTAGGCAGGAAGGTAAGACTTCTCTTGAGCACTGCTATCACAGCCTAAGTCAATCAGTTTGCTCAGTAGTACCCTATGAACAGACAGTGGTGCTACTGCCATGGTACGGCCATAACTGCAGACAAGGATTTAATATTTAATAAGCAGTATTCATCATATGTGATTCATCATAAATTAATTATAAATTATATAACACATACACTCACCTCTCATCCCACCAAGGGACTGGGAGGACATGACACAATAAAAAATTGAAGTGCACTGTAAACATTGTAAAATAACCCTCTTAAAATAAAATGTTATTTAAAATAAAGCTAAGTAAAACAAAAGCAACCTTCTTCTCCCCTTATCAGAACAAAAAAAGAAGCCCCAAAACCAAGTGAAAAACCTTGTTGGACAATACCTGGTTTGACAATGAGAAAACCACAAGAGAAACATCAGAAGGAAAAAAGATTCCACATCCAAAGGCCTCTGAGCCTCATTACAAAGTTACAACTGTAAACGCCCTAGTTATAAACAGGCTTTCCACAGTTCGCTTCCTTTTTGTTCTTGCACACCTTCAGCCACATAATGGGTAATTAATTTTTAAATGTCTTTATCTCCCAGAGCCCCACAAAGGAGGGAATGCTCTAATCCCCACTTTACAAATGAGGGACTAATGGACAGAGGGACTCTGATGCAGATTCTCAAATTGGCACCATTTAGGCACCTAGATCTCCTCAGCTGTAGTTAGACTGTTCAGGAAAGCATGGGTCAAAACACAAAACTGCTCTGTGACTCCTTGGCTGCTCCAGGGCTACCAGCAGCTCTGAGAAGGCGATCCTGCCTGTGTTCCCTGGCACCCTGCACTTGGATGCACTACCTGTCCCTGTGGCCCTCGTCTCACACGATGTCCGATGCTTGCAGGGAACCCGCAGCTGACTGGCACATGTGACTGTACTGAAGAGAATTACAGGATATATAACGGAGCGCATTAAACACGTACATCCCACTGTCCTGGAACCTCCTAGCTCATCTGCAGGTGTGTGCTTGTGCCTGCTCACCGGTGTGATGCACACTGGCATCTCCTCTCAAACTCCACACCAAAGCTCACTTAAAGCCAATGCTCAAACTACAGCATAGGAGTAGCCTCAGCAGATGATCCGGGCATAAATAACTTCCTTGTGGTCTTCAAGAATGAATTCAGCGTGTCTCACATTTGTATCAGAACCAGGGAGATGCTGGGCCACCTCTCTCTAGTACTCAATGCTTTGAAGAACAAGCAAGATCAAATCAAATAGTACTAGATTTTCAGTTATCAAAAGAGTATGTAAATCCTTCTAAGATACCCCTTTAAGCAAATATTTTAAATGAGTCAATGTTAATAAAAGAACACAGCATTTCAAGCAACAGTTCATATTAAAATCCTTAGACACTGAGTTCCACAATGTGACATTAAATTACTTGTATTTATCTATCAGTAACTGTAACAATAAAAAAAACAAGAGTAGACTTTTTTCTTACTCACTGAGACAACTCACATTAAAGATACAGCTTTAAGAATGAAATCATTAAATTGAAAATACTGCCTGTCAGAAAAAGTAGTCTCACATTTTTAAAACTAATAAACTCACAGTCTGAGCATGTAATATAGCTGCATTTACATCATAAGTCATATTATCAGGAGAAAAAAAGATAACTTTTGAAGAGAAATTAAACAGACCAACTGATAATATTCAAATTATTGGGTATGGTATGTGAAAGTCCATCACCTCTGATTAAAGTAACTCAGCTCTTCATTAAATGAACCCTTAATTGTCAGCAATTACACCAGAAGCAATCTTGCTGAACAAAATTTAATAGCTGGAAGAAAAAGATGCAGCTGATAATGAAAAAAATGTAACATTCCCTCCAAACAATCCTCATGCTGCCACAAAGCACCATATTGTGGCTCTTAATTTCACTATTTTCATTTTCCTGATGCCTCAAAGGTTGAACATGTAGGTAGGAAGCCTTTCCAAATTACCTCATTGTAAAACCTTACTAATCAGATTACTACACAGAATTTCACAAACAGATCTAAATTTTACAATACTTGCAGGAGAGAAAATTGAGATTTTATGCTGAATCCATTTTACATCGGTATTATCCTATGGTTATCAGAGGAGATATTCCTGTTACCTCAGTAAAGAAAATCAAGCGCAGAAATTAAATGAGAATCACCCACTGAAAGGTATGAATTTAAGCTCGGACTTCTCATGTTTAATTTAAGTAGTCAGATAGTTGTGTTATTCCAGTCCATGACCAACATGTGGCATACAATTCACTCATCTGGACTGTATATCTCTTTAAGTATCAGGTTATCCCACAGATTGTTAAGCAATTTACCTTTTCCTGCTGACCTCTACTTCAGAATCTAAGCTTTTATTTCAATGCAGAGATTTCAGCCTCACAAAGAAAAACGAACAAGTAGAGATCTGGTTGTGTGCGGAATTGCCACCAGCACCTGTTAACTCTGAAACCTAACAATGTCGCAATGTCGGTATTATTTTACTGTTCGATCATTATAGCACAACATACAAGTATGTGCTTGTCTTCCACAATGTCAGATTGTCTCAATTTACATAACTCTCACTCTTAATTTTCCACTACCTATGTACAAAAACCTTCTAGTTTACCTTTGAAAATGTTTGTGGTGTGATAAGGAAATGCCATGTTGATCTACCATATTGACATATATGTCAGTGCAATGTCCTGTACAGAAAAGTTAAAAATGGTGCATGCAAAATGGCCTAAATTAGACAGCAGAATGAATAGAGTGGATTTGCTTTACTGACTGTATCATTCAGTACGTAAGTAAAACCCCACAGTTTTATACTTATCTGAAACTGCCACGCAGTTGCTGCTGCAAGGCTACCAAAATCACTGCAGAGCTCAAAATCATTCTGCCAGCAGAGCACAAAATCTTGCCTTTGCCTGGTCCCTGGGGATATTTTCTCCTAAAGGATCTTCTCCCACAAGACATATAAGGTAGCTGAAATCACTCTGCTCATTACCCATATGCACAGAGCTTGGCTTGTATTTACGCATCTGCATCTTTCTGGATCAGGACTGGTAACATTAGAACTCTATGACCGTTATAATGAAAATACAGCTCTTGAAGTGATTCAGTTTACAGAGAACTTCTCCTGGGCAACCAGCAGTTGTATCTACCAACAAAAAAACTACCATACCAAGGCACAAAAATCACAGATAACACAAAAACCAATCTCTCCCAACTGCCTTAAATTTTCTTCTTTCCTGTCTTTATTTTTGCTCCCCTTCCACTATCTTATCTTTTCTTCTTTCTTTTTTCCCTAACTGATTTTTTTTCTTATTGGTGCCTATATGAATATTCTTCCACTTCAGATACTTCATGTGGGAAAAGAAGCATCACTACTGCAGTAAAGGTGAAGGGATATAATTGTAAAAGTATGTTATTTATTCAAAATAGACTCATTCTACTTTTCTTCACCCCCTTAGTGCATAAAAATCCCTTATTAATGGTGCATACATTTTTTATGAATTGGACCCTTCATATTGAGAGTTCTAGTTTCTTTTATACTGTATGCATTAGCACAAACACAATCACATTAAGGTCACAAAGACCCTATCAGTTTTCCCTGAATTCATACAACATTTCATACTCACTGTTTGCTGTTAGTGCTGGTGAATGCAATGATGATAAAGGTTACTTACCAGAAGATGGACAGTTGCATGCATTATTATTTCATGTTGGGCAGCTGATCCCTAGCTAAGAAGGGCAGGAGGCTTCTCTAAATTAAACTTCCCTTTCTTTCCATCCCTGGAAGCTTACTAAATGCCAAAGAGGAGCACATTAAAGAACATCTATTTTGGAACAACTGCTACAGTTTGCCATCTTTCTACAGCTAACTAACATTTCTTTGTGATTTTTACAGCATTTATCTGTGCATGCATTTTTCTTCCTGACAGGGCAGAGGGTAAACTTTCCACCAAAAGCCCAACTTCCTGACACTCATCCTCCCAATCTGACCCCTGTACCCTCCCCAAAATAAGGTAGACTATGATGATATCTTATAAGGATATACATTGCTGTTTTCCTGGAGAACCTGGAGAACTAGAAGTTACTGAAATCCAGGCAATACCTGTGGATAGCCTCTGGTGCACAGTAATTCAGGCTTCTGGGGGAAGAAAAGGGTAGTATCACTGACACCTTTTGCTTTTTAAAGGTTACGTTGATAGTCTTATTTACAAAGAATAGGGCACAGGTAGGTGGCTGATGACCAAAATTTAACTGTCAGCTTTGACGCTTTCCAGGGACTGGAAAGAAAAAACTGTAAGGTGGGGAGGGGATGAACCTAGTGTCCTACCAGTCATACAAGAGCCTGTTTAGAAATTCAAATCATCTGGTTCAGTGAGTAGGGAATACGCAGTTAAGGGAGGAAGCATTCAATTAAACCCAGTAAGAGCACCTGCTACGTAGATCTTCAGCAGAGTCAGTGTTCAGCAAAACACACCCCACAATGTATGTAAACTCCTGCTGGAGCATCCTGACCATCGAGTATGGTCAAGCAACAGTGGTTTATCACTCTTGCTACCGAGTTCACTGTCTGGTTTCATCCCTGTGGTGTCTTTAACAATTTCACACTCTCTGTTGTGGTCTTTACACAGCCCTGTGGGGCAGCTCCATCAAGTGTCTCATTACAGGTTGTTCAGCTGTTCAGACTTTATTGAGACTCTTGAAAGAGCCATCCCACAGAGCAGCATACTGCAGGAGTCCAGTCGAGATCCAGGAGGAAAGCTTAACAGTGGCAGCAACTCTGTATGCAGGAGACCACACTCCCGGATCAGACTAAATCACAAAACTGGTAAGTCTACATTATAAACCTATTTAGCTGCACACGTACCTTCAGAAATTCCTAGCTGCAAAAATGCAACAGCCCTCCCCCTTCAAAAAAGCCTGTGCTGTTTGCAGCAAGTTCTCATGATGTGGCTCAGCAGGGTGAGCCATTATTTCAAATGAAAGTGTCGGCTGGGAGCTGCAGAAACTCATGGTATACATGCCTCCAGATCTTGTAAATCCTGAACTGAATTAACTTCTGTCTCTTTATTATTGTCCGAAATCAATCGTAGTGACTATTTACAAGGGGCTTTCACCAGGAGTTCCCAAATACTTTATATTTATCTGTTTTTAAAAAGCATTCAGTCTGCTGGCCAGGTCTTGCAAGCTATGTCAAGCTTGAAGTTTAAAACATGCCACAAGGGCTTCTGGTCCCCCCCTCTTCCCACACACACACTTCTATTTCCTCCCTCCTCCATAGACCAAAAGCTAAAAACATAAAAAAGACCTAAAGAACTAGTAGTCAGAATTGTCATCCTTTCTGCATCCCAAAACTGAGCAGCTATTTGCCAGACAATGATAGTGAAACACTCCTCAGCAACCACAAAGATTTTTCGCACAATTAAAAATACTGTAAAGCAGATCTGCAGGGAAATACAGACCCAAGTGATTTACAAACAGTTGGACGCTGTTCCTGTAATATGCTGATCTTGCCTTTACGTCAAACTCCCATCAGCTTTCACATGTGTTGGATTAGTTCTCTAGGAAGGTGTCGTGGTTTAGCCCCAGCTGGCAACCAAGCCCCACGCAGCCACTTGCTCACTCCCCCACAGTGGGATGGGGGAGAGAATCGGAAGA
>NW_010541282.1:0-17627 GCF_000687285.1 Phaethon lepturus | reverse complement strand
AGATAAAGACAGTTTAATAAGTAAAGCAAAAGCCGCGCATGCAAGCAAAGCAAAACAAGGAATCCATTCACCACTCCCCATGGGCAGGCAGGTGTTCAGCCATCTCCAGGGAAGCAGGGCTGCATCACGTGTAATGGTTTCTTGGGAAGACAGACGCCATAACTCCGAACGTCCCTCCACCCCTTCCTTCTTCTTCGTCCCAGCTTTATATACTGCGCATGACATCATATGGTATGGAATATCTCTTTGGCCAGCCTGGGTCAGCTGTCCTGGCCGTGTCCCCTCCCAACTTCCCGTGCACCCCCAGCCTTCTCGCTGGCAGTCCAGCATGAGAAGCTGGACTGTCCTTGACTACTTAGCAACTACTCAAAACATCAGCATGTTATCAACAGTTTCTCATCCCAAATCCAAAACACAGCCTCACACTGGCTTCTATGAAGAAAATTAACTCTACCCTGGCTGAAACCAGGACAGAAGGGTTTAAGAACACAGAACAGGTTAAAAAACTTTGTACATAACAAGCACATATCCCACAACAGTCATATTGCGTGAAAGATCTCCTGGTTAGTAATGCCTTTTCAAGGCAAGACCTCTTTGTAACAACATGCAGGAAGGAAAAAGGCAAAAAGAAACCACACAACTTAGTTTTGCCAAAATACCAAGTGGCAGACAACTTACTTCAAATAGAGGGCACTGTGATACATCCTAACGGGATTAAATTATATGGAATATACAAACTGTCTCTAATCCATGAGAACACTTGTGTTCATATATATATGTATGCCTCTATATAGATACATATTTATAAACAAATTAATTTCTTACATCCCTTTCATTTTTATATTATTGTTCTGTTTATTTTTTCAGCATTACAGTAATTGAAAAATATCTACTGGTAAAAGATGCTATTAATTTAAGTGCATTCATAGTGTGTTATGTCACTAATAGACTTAGGTAACATTATTCTTTTATCCTTTTTACAAAGCATTATTTTATTCTCCTCTCATTTCTAAGATTTTACTTCCACTTAAAGTCAAGTAGAGTGAGGGCTTTGCAGAATTCTATTATATTATTGTCCTGTCATTATTCTAACTCCATTACACAACAACACAAAACCAGCATCAGCCTCCATTTGTCATATTATTTATTTTGAGGATTATGTCAGGTCTCAGACTATGTGTACGTGCCCACTAAACATAATTTGGAGTTGGGCAAAAAGTAAACATTGATTCCTTCTAAAAATGCTTTTAAAGCAAACACTTTTTACCTAGTCTGTATTTCTCTGAGAGCTGTGTCATCTGATTTTGACCTATGCAACCCTTTAGAAGAATCTAGCTATATTTACAAAATATAAGACAATGTCTAAAGGTACATACAGACAAACAGACCTGAAGTTCTTTGTCCGTACTCCTGGCTGAGCTGACATAAGCCAATCCTGGTGTGGAAGCCACGCAGCTGTGCTCATGTGATGCTCTGCACACACACGCTGTGCGTCACTAATACAGCTATGTTGCTTCTAGACAGAAGCTGGCTTGTGTCTGGCCACAGTGGAGAACAGTGGATCCTGAGTAAAGAAGACCTTGGGCCCACCTTTCCTACAAGTCAGAGCTCTCAGCAGCCAACAAGTGACTCAGCACACCTGATGTGCTTTGCAGAAGTGGATTGTCATTGCCGCCTTAATATCTTCTTTTAGCATCCCTGGCTTTTAGGATATGCAAAAGACAGTCAGGGCTGGTTTGAAACAGCCAACACTCCTACCGTCCATTCCTTATGGCTACCATAAAGGGAAGAAAGATCAGGAGCTAATCCAGCAAAAGCAAGATTTAGGCTCAATGCCCAACCATCACAGAATTCCTGCAAGACCTTCACCAGCCCTTTTCATCTCACACGCAGAGAGCATTTAGGCCCTAAGAGCTTAGAGGTCCCTCCTGGACCAAAGGAGCATGTCAATCAGAGCAGCTGCATCGGCAGGTACTGCCAGTATGCAGCTTTCTCCAGTCACAGACTTCTTATCATCTGACACTACTCTACCTTCAGGGAAAACACCTATGTTGGACATGGTGCTATGTCTGTGCAACTGGGCTCTAGAGCTGCCTTTCCTCCACGTTGAAGGAATCTGCACTCAGCTGTCCAGGGTAGCTTCATGTTGTCTGCCACTGCATGCCTTCCTTGCATCCTCATATCGGCACAAAAAACTCCTCCTTTCTTCACCTTACCTCTCCTTAACTCTCTCTCCACATACAAGCTACTGAATGACTGCTGGAGGAAATAATATCTGCTCTCTATCAACTACATAGTCCCAAGTGAAGTTCTGGTCATAATCAGTAACTCCATCAACCATCACCCAGATTGCTCCCCTTGTTATTCAGCAGGTCCTGTTGATTATATAGATAACACCACACTAAGTAGATTTAACTCAGCAAGAGATGTCTGGGTCAAAACTCAATCTAGATTAAACACACATGAAAACAAACAAACAAAAATACTCATATTTGTACTTACTGTCTTCTCAGTTAAAAACTTATTTAAAGAGCTTCCGGGCAAAATCCATCTCTTTACCATAATATGTACGAGTGACATTCATAAGGGAGTTGTATACAGAAAACAGGATGCAGTAGGTTTTATTTCAGTCATTGTGAAGCACACCACTTATATGTGGTAGTGTACTTTGCACGTATATTGTTATAATAGCATTGTTTTCACTTAATGTGATTCTAATGACTTTCCTCTGAAGAGCATTTGTGGACACCACAACTCCCTAAATGGTAACAATGGATAAACATCAGCTTGAGAAATGCAGGTCTATATTATTTATGAAGCTGCAATTCTCCTGTAAATAACCCAGTTGTTAAAATGATATGTATCTATGTAATTGAGTCTTCTGTATACAAATAAATAAGGCTTTATTGCAATGTCAGAAGTTAACAGACCAGTCAATAAAATCAATAACTCACTTTTTCTTGCTTATATATCTAACTTTTCTCCACCTTTCCTATGTCCTCTGTTTGTTCTGGTTACATATTAACATTCCGTTGGATAAATAGCTCTTATGATACTATTTAGTAAATGGAAATCGTGGCCTCAAGAAAAGTCTGAAGAAACACCATCTCAGCAATTTAACACTGACTATTCATTGTGTACCTCAACATACACCTGTTTGGTATAAATCACGGAGAAATAAGTTGTCTTGATCTATACATCAGAGTGATAGATACTCTTAATGTGAATGACTACATGAAGGTCTAAGTAAATTAGGTTCATATTGATACATTTAGATAAAAGTTCTCCAGGCCTGGCCTGCATTATCATATAACCATTGTCAAAACGGCACTGCCAGATTGTAACACTGTGCTGCTTATGCCTCTATGGTTAAGGTTGTGTCAGCATTCCCATTTTTCAGATATTTATAACTTGGCTGTAAAATTTGCTTTGGCTTGAAACTTGGTGAACCAGAAGCCAGATCCTACAAATCTTTACTCAAGAAGGTTGACCATTTTATTTCAGTTAGAGTGTTTCCATTAGCTGGGTCCTGCCAGATTACAATCCAAGGTCAAAGTTTATGAGCCTAGTTGTTTTATTTTCTTAATGAAAAGAGAACTGGGTCGCTTTAAAAATATTCTTTAAGAAAAAAAAAATATGGAAGCACTGGAAAATAATACTTGATTTTGTGATGCGATTAGGTCCCTAACTTGATAATCTCTTGTTTTCAGTACTTTGAAGAAGAAGAAGAAAAATTAACAGCAAAGCTGCTGCAATGTCAAAACTAGCCGTGGGGCATATGCACTAAATTTTGTTCCACTAATTACATTTTCTTGTGGGTTTTCATCTGGGATCTAGCACACCTCCTAAACAGCATAAAATTGGGATGGCTCCAAGTGAGCCATTCTCATCTATCAGGAATACAAACATGCTCACAAAAGCTATCTTATTATATATGCTCCACACAGGCTCTTCATTCAAAAATATTTTAACAGATGTCATGCTGGATAAATATAATGGCTCATCGGAGGCTTAGAAACACTTTACCCACAGTAGAAACAAATTTGGGCAGCATTTTTCAAATTGAGTTAAGTCCTTAATACACACCCACAGGCTTACTTAGACTTATAGATACAATATCTTTTTCTTTTGTCCTCCTTAGCTAGCTGAACACATGATCTGTTATCGATTAAATTTTCCTGTTCTGATGCTGCTCTTTTGGTTCGCTGATGAAATATGTCCTGCCTCTGCACTTGCCTTTTGGATAAGATCACTGCGGAGCACTGGTTGGGGGACAAATGCAAGCCCCTTCTGCACAGCTCCAGCAGCTTACAGATTATCTGCAGAGAAGCACAGGAGGTGCATGTTGCACAACAGCATCCTTTGAATCCTTTCATTTCCAAAATTGACCATGGACAGGGTTGCCCAAAACAGCAGAGGGTAGCGACACATTCCTACAATTTGTTAACCTAAGCCAAAAAAACCCAGCAACAGGAAATGCTTTTAAAATAGATAGAATATAAATCCAGTTGATGAACAACAGAAAACTATGCCGTTTGGGATTCCTTTTAGTTTCATTTGGAGGAGACTTTTACTTCTACTTTCACTGTCCCTGGTACAGAAGACCATGTTGCAGTAAGTTGTATTTGGCTTGATACTGTAAAGATCTTAATAAACAACTTCACTCTTGTGAGCAGACTCACTGAAGTAACACAAGCATGAGGCACCCGTGATGCTTCTTTATGCTCCTGGGGTACAATCCCTCTACGCATAGAGTGAGCGTGTGGTACTATCCTCAGGTCTTTGAGAAGTTGCAAGGCTTTGCAAGGCTTCATAAGAATTTAAATATTTTCTTTTAGTTTACACAATTTTGTTTGGCATTGAAGAACCAGGCTCAAGCAGCTGTGCAGATGCAAGTACACTATTAATGTAATGCAATATCTATTGTGAACTGCATGAAAATTCCTTGCACGGAAATTACTTTCTTACCCATAAGTTTCATTTCATGTCATGTAATAACACCAAGACAAATTGTAAGCTACAAGCTTGCTGTTTTATTATAAAGTAGATGGTTTCTTTAAAGTACCTGTCTTTTACAAAGTTTGAGATCTTAAACGTCCAGGTTATACGACAGTGCATGCACCTGACATACCAACTTGCAGGATGGCATGACAGTTGTGTTGTGTCATGTGTTGGGGCCCAGGGTTATCACAGTAAGCAGGGATGCTGTGCTCTCTAAATACAGTCCTTATCTGCAGCACTTCCACGCTGGGACCCCTCAGCAGCAGCCCCGGCAGCCCAGCTGCTCTGCAATACCAGCGAGTGAAGCGGGAGAGGGCTGCGGTGCTGCTCTGCTGCAGACGAAGTGCCAGACAAGAGGCCGAGCAGCACAAATATCAGTTCTCCTAAGCCTCGAGTGGCAGACTTAGGGAATGACGTAGCACAACATGGTGGAAGGGAGTTCATCTAGCAGCGCATGTACTGGTGCTTGCTGTTTTTAGTCGGGGTTGATCTTTCTGCAACAACCTGTCTAGGGGTAGCTCCCTGAAATATTAGGCTAGCGTCATCAAGTAAGGCAGAGCCACTGCTAAGACCTGGTCGGTTGTTTGAGTATCCGATACACTGAGCACCTCAGGAGCAGTGCCTTCCCTTCGGAGAGTTGAAGGCATGGCAGCATTGGCTGCTGTCTACCTAAAGCATCAGGCAACATGCTGAGCCTGCCTCTGCGCTTGAACTCCAGGCACTGAAGTAATTTCATATCAGAACTTCAGGCTGACCAACTATGGGGGACACAGCTCAGGGGATAGAAAAAAAAGTGGTTTAGTCACTGCAAAGAATAGTGACAACATTTGTGTCTCATACCTAGATAAAATGCTGTCTTAACCTTCATTCATTTCCTTTTGAAGCACATGGTTCTAAAGGGGGAAGGAAGAATACACACCCTTCATTTGTTTACAATAAAGTGGTCACAAGACTATAAAAATAAAGGTATGTGGTGCAAATCTATAATTCTGAGCTCTTTTTCTCCCCACTCTGATGATCTGTGACAAACATCACAGAACAAATCACACCATACCTTCTTATACAGAAAGACAATGGTTTTTAATCACCTGTCTCAAAGACATGCTTAGAATCCTTAATTCTAAGGATCACCCTGTAATCCTGAGAAAAATTCTGTGGATATCGGGGGACAAAGCCACTCCTACAGTGATCCCTACATTTTTCTCCAGGGCTTTTCACTGGGGCTGCACTCTTATAACATACATACACTTATTTTGACGCCTGACATACCTCTCCTAAGAAAGAATTGGTCTCAGACTACAGTTGCTTTCCTTGGCTCCCCTTTCCTGCTCAGCTTCTCCTTTTACTGTGCTGTTTTCCTCCTCTTTTACGAGGATTCTTGGACAAAACCCTTGAAACAGTGACTTCAATAATATTAAAAATACGTGGGGTTAATTGCTTGTGTTTTTAAAGGCAGGGTGGGTCTTGAAAAAAAACAAACCTCGCATGCAACATATGAGGCAACTTTTAAGCCCACAATTTTCTGAGAATAACTTTGTACTTGCAATAAAAAAATATTTTGCATTAAAATGGGAACAGTGGAGGAAGTCAGAGTAGGTGGGTGACAGATCCTTGAGGCTAGAGGCCCCACACACTTCACCCTCTCATGCTGGAACAAAAAGTAGAATTTTCCCATTAGGAGCAGCTTATCTTCCAGGGCTACTTTCCTCCTCCGCAGACAAACATTTTCAAACACTGTATCATATTCACACTCTTCTCCTGTACTTACCAAAGACATAAATATCTTAATATTTCAAAACTATAATATAATGCAATAAGATTCAGCATAATAACATCCATCAGAAAGGAAAACTTAAAAGAAAAGCATTGCATTTTCTGTATGAAACGATATATAATGACCATTGCCTAGAAATGGATCAATCTGGTTCCAGTGGAGCAGCTGTATAAGCATTCAAAACAGCAATAACTACAAGCTCTGGTGAGGTACTTTTCTTCCCAATGTCATCTCATTTTATCCCCCCTGAGCAAGGCTGAAAGTCATGCTGAAAACATGCAAAGACAGCTTTCTCTCCCTGCCCCCATTCCTGAAATTCTTGATTTTACTAATAACTCTCAATTGGGTAGCAATTTTCAGTTGTAACACATTGTACTGAGTCCAGTTGCAACAACCATAAATTCTATTTTTAATGAGTTAACAGTGTTTGGGGGGTAAAAACACACCGGGGAAAAAAGTGACACAGAATTTGTACTTTAAAAGATTTTTTTTTGTTTGTTTTAAAATGTTTTTGACATTTAAATTTTATACAATTGATGGGAATAATGCAGGTAATTAAAAGTGTCATCATCATCATCTTTTTCCTCTTTTAATATATTTTTAAATAATTTAAATGGAACAGAACAGTCAAGACTGAGTTTTTGTATTTGGAGGCCAGATCTCACTGAATTGCACTCCACAAAGAACCAAATAGAGTTTTCCACCACATTTCTACAGTTTGACAGAATTTGACAGACAATTTGACACCAAACCAATATTTGAATGTAAATAACCCTCAGCTTCTCTAATACACACCAGTTTGTGGTTATTCTCAAGGGGTATGTTTGAAAGTTGCAAAAGGTCATGACAGGAGTGCCATACACCAAGACAAATGCCAGAGCTGTGCTTAGTCAGCTCTCAGTCCTCATGTACCACAGGTTTTTGGTTTCTGAAACCCCAAATTTTTTCTGGAGCAGATGTGGAGTCGTTCATACCACCTCAGCCTAAGTACAATAGCTTGTTTTTTTTCATGGGTCCCCAAAACCAGACTCTAAAAACCCTTTCCTACTTCCTCTAGGAAATTCACAGGTTCTAGGTCCATTCATTTTCCTGAACTTATTTGATAGCTTTTACTGATTTTGCAACACAAAACTACAGAACTTTCCTACTGTAATGACAGTGAATATCAAGGAATTATCACTTGTTTTTAACAAATGACAAGAAATACTAATGATATGGTAATGGCAGTTAACAGCATTATTAGAGTGAAATTTTTTCTGCTCAGTTTACCTTGGGGGCCAATTTCCCAGAGCAAACAGAGGCCAGGAGTGAATTCACATCCCAAACCAAACAGTCAAATGCAGTCAGTCAGGAGTTTTGAAATGGACTCACTTATCTGACAGACCTGTACAGTTGTCTCCTCTCTGTGTGCTACTGCAGAGAGTGTACACACTTGGGAGCGTGTTGGAAGCAACAGCCCTCATCTTTCCAACTAACAAGGACTGTTTTAAACTGCCCAACTCCACAGTCAATTTTGTATCAAACTCCCCTCCTCTATGGATCAAACAGCAGCAGCGAACACTGCACAAGGGGATGCACCACAGCAAGCCTTCTGATGAGGATTTTCCATAGTCTGCCCTATCATCTGGCAGGATTGCAGCAGCACTGCCAGGTGAATGTTGGAGTTTCTTAGATCCCATCATCACCATAGTAAGTACACTTCAATAGTGCAAAATGCTCAGGCCTCACTGCTGTTCCCTGGGCTCAAAGGTTTCCACAACCACTTGCATCCAGTTTCCCCCAAGTCCATTTCTTTGGCATTCCCTACCATTTACATAGACTCACGACTGCTTCAGCTACTCTCACCGTGTCACCAGGTAACCTTCTACTTTCACCCGAAAGCTCATCACGCTGTCAAGATGTTAGGGCCCATTTGCACAAAAGACCCAAGGCAGTCTGTGTGGGAATACATTATCTTGCTACCTTCCGAGACATTTGTCTGAATTATTTTCTGCCCAATAAACCATGAATAAAGATGACAACATCCTTTACGAGAACTAGGACGATTAGCAGAGTATTAACTTTTATCCTTGCCTGGCATTTCAGCAGCAATGATGATGCTCCATGAAGTCTTTCCAGTCATTTACTTACTATAGTTTAAATTTTTCCAAGGACTTCATATAGCTGCTTCATGTGTAAACAGTACATAATTATTACCACACTATGCTATTCTGCATTACAGAATAGGCAAAAAACCCTGCAACTATTTTTCCTCTCACAGAAGTTCTCAGCAAATATTTCTTTTTCCTGAAAAAGCCAAGTCCAGGTATGGTAGACTTCCCAAATTTACATCCAGTTACCCAAATTCTGCTCTCTGACACTCACACAGTTCAGCTGAATAACGGAGAGTTCCAGTGGATTGCTCAAAAAGATGAAGGTCTGACTGTCCTCCAGCTCTGCTAGGAGTTTATAGATCTGGTCCCAACACGTGTTAGATTAGGCAGGCATGCGTCAACATCTTTTACTGCTCAATTTTAAGCCTACACATTTCTGTTTAATTTCAATACAACTAGTCACGTGCCGACATGTACAGACATGGGGATTAAGTGACAACTAAACAAAACCCCTTTTGCATACATATTTTTATGCTTATACATCATGTCCTCTGCTGAACATGAAGGTGCAATGGCATATATTTCTGCACCTAGTCCATATGTTTATGCATTTGCTACAACGTGATGTGCTGGCACCCCTTTTCATGCACCTGTGTGGTGACCCAGCTGGGGGAAATGATATATTGGCTGGACTGAGGAGAACACAAGAAAAAAATATTCTTTTCGGCAGGATGGTCTCCTTGATCTGGTTCACCACATGGATTCAGTGCAGAGGGCAGAGCAGGGTCAAAGTGGAGCAAGAAAGCTCAAACAGAATTACTACTGAAGGTGTTAATGGCTACTTCTGCAGAAAGGATTCATCTTTGGGCATCTACTGATGTGAATGGTTCAAACACATATAGAGACTTACACTGCCAGCATATTGGACCGGTCATTTTTATGAGCCTGACCACAAAACCCAATCCTGTGAGATTCTGCTCTAGCAGACAGCATGGGAAACACCTTCAAGCATCAAACCAGACTGAAGGCCTTGCTTTCAAATTTTTGGACAGGTGCACTGTAATACAGTTGAAACACCATTGTATGATACTCTGTCTGCTTTGGTTTCTCATATGTTCACTCCAGAGGGTAGGAAAGCTTGACAATATAAGTTTTATTCAAAAATTCCTCTTCTCATGCAACATTGCTTGCCTCCAAACAGCACAGCAGGGCAGCACAGAGGGGTTGGCTGCCTTCTCCCAAAGAGGACAGTATGCATTTCACCACCAGCAAGCAGAGCTGGTAGGTCCAGACTCACAAGGGCATAGATTACTCAGGCTGGCAACATGAAGCATTGAGCTTGGAAATGAAGCTGGCAGCAGGCCAGGAGATAAGATCCAGAGTAGCTCTTCGTATCCTAATACACGTGTCTCAATCAATGCTCAAACCAATAGACTCCCAACGTGTCTGCCCTCTTTCCTGACACTTTGTTGACATGTTGCTCAACTCCATGTTGGCCAACACGTACACTGCTCTCCGGGTGCGTTCCCAGGGAGCTTGTCCTGGTTCCGAGTGCTCAACAGTTTTTAGACTTTTCAAGCTCTCCTCTGCTGATTAAAAAAAAACAAACACCAAACAAAACCCAAGAGGCTCTACATGATTTAACACATGCCTGTTTCGTCAAATTGCAGTTTTGGTCCTGAATTAGTTACATCTGCTATGCAAAGGGAACTTATGCTCTCAAAGAGATTTGCTGCACCTTGGTGAAGGAATGCTCTACATGGGCATTGAACTTACTTTTGCAGGGCATGACACAAAGTTAACTGATTTCAATACCAAAGACATTCATTGACTTCCATAGGGTTGACTCAGCATGTCAACATCAAGCCATCTTCTAATGAAGACCAGAAGGAGCACATGCAAACAGTGCTGTTTGCGAAGGTCCCAGCAAGTGCTGAACCCCACAGGAGGGATCTGCGTTCCATTCAATTCTGACTTAAACATTCCTTTAAACATGCTCTCATCACTCCTGGAATGTGGCAATTCCCTCTTATCATAAATTTATCACGTACTCAAAAGTGCCTTGATTTTCAGATCTGTAGCAGACACTAGCAGACAATTCAAATGAGATAGAGAAACCACCACTGTTTAAAATCAGCCTAACATGAAAATGACAACATACTTCCCCACCACTGTTAGTCACAGTGAGAATTACTCAGCAAAGCAACTCATGTGACTGGCATTACCAAACCATGTGCAGATCCCTTTGCCACCCTATTTTATGTACAACACCAGCGTGCGCCATTCTGTTTGGAAATTTTGTTGCTATTTCTGTTACATGGCTGAGCTTGTGGGAATTGGTCCCCATGTCTCCTGAAGGTGATAATCCATGGCTGCCTTTTTCCCCTGTATGTCTTCTTCCCCAAGTCTCCCTCAACTATCTCTCTGTCTTTCTAACATGAGAATGAATTTATTGTTTGTGAAGTTTTCAGGGACACTTAATCATGCAAGTCTAGTTAATCACTGAAAACCCATTTCCTGAATGTCAAAATTTCTCCTGTTGGATAGTAGTGGCCTAATTCTAAACATGCTCAGGTAAAGAAAAGGACACAAAAGCTTATTTCTCTTTGGTTTTTCAAGATCCCCATAGATCTCTGGTGGCCCTCAGATTAAGACTCCTCCATTTGTCTTATTCCCAAGAGAAACCAGGCAAAGCATGAACAGGAGAAAAATAAGCACGCATGGCAGAACTATTTTCTCTCTTTACGATGTTTCTCACACCTATAATCTACATAGAAAAAAACCTGAAAATAACAAAAACAAAAAAAAGGAGTTCATAAAAATTTTGGAAGTCTAGAAGCTCTGCAGTCAGTGAAATTTTCATATTGAGATAAGATTCATATCCCATCTACTGTCTGAGATCTTAGCTCTAGCAACCTGAAACAACAGAAAAGTTCAGCTAGTATGGGGCTACGTTTTGGATTTGTGCTGAAAACAGTGTTGATAATACAGGGATGTTTTCATTACTGCTGAGCAGTGCTCACACAGAATCAGTGCCTTTTCTGCTTCTCACCCCACCAGCAAGTAGGCTGGGGGTGCACAAGAAGCTGGGAAGGGACACAGCTGGGACAGCTGACCCCAACTGACCAAAGGGATATTCCATGCCATATGACAACATGCTCAGCATATAAAGCCAGAACGAAGAAGAAGGAAGGGAGGAATGTTCAGAGTGATGGCATTTGTTTTCCCAAGTAACCATTACCTGTGATGGAGCCCTGCTTCCCTGGAGATGGCTGAACACCTGCCTGCCCGTGGGGAGTGGTGAATGAATTCCTTGTTTTGCTTTGCTTGTGTGCGCAGCTTTTGCTTTCCTTGTTAAACTGTCTTTATCTCAATACATGAGTTTTCTCACTTTACTCTCATGATTCTCTCCCCGGTCCTGCTGTGGGGGGAGTAACCAAGCAGCTGTGTGGTGTTTAGTTGCCAGCCGGGGTTAAACCATGACAAAGGAGAAGAAATAAGCTGTCCCCCACCTATTTCACTGATGGGGAAACCTAGGAACAGGGAGTAGATTGACCGTGATGTTGCCCAAGATTGACCTGTCCAAGATGATGCAACAAATCCATGTCAGAATTGGAACTGACCTTTCCTCTGGAGCTGTTTTGTGCCTAGACCTGAGCTCAAAAAAAAAAGCAAAAATAAACCACAAAACAACGATAAATGTTATTGGCAGCTGGAAAAGTAGAAAACTGACTCATGGGGACAAAAAGTTGCACATGAGATAAATGCAAGCATTCTTCCCAAGAAACCTAAAGAAAATTGAGCTGTAGAAACTCAAAACATTCCACACAAATTGATGAGCAACAGCAAATTTTTAGGTTTTCCAAAATAGGTGATAATAGAAGCTGTCTCCCAAAAGGGCCAAGAATAGCTTGTAGTAAGAGACAGCAACCTTTTCTAAGTTTCTGAATCCTCTCTGTGTTGCCCCTGTTTTTCCCTTCAGAAGATGTGAGATGCCTCTCTTCTTGATGCATAGAGCATTGATTGGATTCAAACTCTTTCCACTTCATCCACTCTCTTTTATCCGGTGAAGTGCATGCGCAGCACTCTGATCAGTGGACAAGATCATTCTGTAGTCAGCCAAGGTATTTGTCAAGGGGCTGTATTTAAATATGCATTGTTTGCAACAAAGGAATAAAGCTATGAAAGGTTATTAGAAAATCAAATGCAGCTATAAATTAATTTCTGTAATCACTATTCATTAATATTTAATATATTTATATAAAGGATAAATTTCCTCAATTCCCTAGGCATCCTGCATTTAATAACGTGGAAACAGCTTATCTTCTTCCTGTTGCTGAGACTGAATTTGTAATAACTAGTAATGTTAAATGTATTTTTTAAAAATCAATAATAAATAAATACATAAACACTTCCCCCCAGAATGCTCCTGATGTTATTTACAAAATTAAAAAAAACAACTACAGAATGCCAAGGGACTTCATAACCATTTCATTACTACCTTCCTAATTGCATGTGGTGGAACTGCATAATCAGTTTATTGAAATTGAAATCTTTGGAACTGATTCTCCCTACAGACATTAACAATAAGCATCCTGTGCAATAACACAGTGCTTAATGTAATATAAACATTATATGCACCAAGCTTTAAACATCCCTTGGCTTTGCCTGCTGGAAATGGACATTTTTAACACTCTTGTGTTCTGCCACTGCATTGAATCAAATATCTAATTTACAGACTGCAAAATACAATATTCCCATATTACAATAAATAAAGGAAGACATATTCAGAAAACACACACACAATCGGTATGAGGATAAGCAAGACTACATTTAATAAAGTGGAAATAAAGAAGGTTCTTCTAGGAAATCTGAATGGATTTTGATGCACAATATGAAAGAAATTGCTTCTGCTTCCCACTGTCTCCCTGCAAATAACTAGGCTGATACTACATAGTCCGGATCCAACTTACTTCTACTTAACAAGGGGACTTTACTCTTGTGAACAGCTCCATTCATACAAGCAAAAGTATTTTACTCAAGTGTATACCCAGTTATCAATAGGATTGCTTTCTAAAGAAAGACATTCATATTTTAGTTTGCAGGATTTAACATGGTAGCAAGTGATGATCAGACTAAGAAACATTCACCTGCACATTCTCAAGTCAACATTAAGCCACCACACAGAACTCAAAGAAAAATGTTGTACTTTTATCTGCTTTCATTTTCAACAGCAAATAAAGAAAAGCTGAGATTTTATTATTATTACTACTATTACTATTGCAAAGGCATTTGTCCTTTTTAAAGATCAGGAAAAGTTGTTTTTTTTGGGGGAGAGACGGGGGGTGGAACTCTGATTGATGGGTTTTAATAACATTTTTTTCAGGTGCTTCAAACAGCATAGTTAGAAAAGTCTTTACCAAAGAAGAATTCAAATACTTGAATTAAAGAGGACTAGCTGGCTCCACTAATTTTTCCAACAGTTAAAAAAAGTAGAAACAGAAAACAGTCCTAGAACAACTTTGAAGAAAGTTGTTTCTTCTTCTCTGTAACTCTGTCATCATGCAGCATCAATGGCATGTGGACCTCTTAAAATGTCAGTGTCAGTCACCTTATCTTCATAAAGACACTGAAAAGATAATTAAGATTAGGGCTATTAGTTCTTGGGACTGTTCAGTTGTCTTGTAGCCTTCCCCTAGATTCAACACTGATGGTGCATAATACTGGGGTGTCACAACTGGCGTGTGACTTTATAACAACAGCCAGCCAGCAAAAGTACCAGCTCTGCTTCTAGAGAGGGGACTCCAGATTTGAGCACAGCATTTTGCAACATCATTTTATACTTTTTAAGAACATAACAAACAGTATTGCACAGTTGTGCAAGGCACCAAACGTAGCATTTGGAGCCAGCTCTGTGCTCGAGCAAAGCTTCCCAACAGACTTGCTCCTACCACAGGGCTGGACATCACATCACGGGCAAAGGAGATAGCTGGTTAGTGTCCTAAGAACTGCGATGACAAAATAAATTGAAGACAATTTTAAACATAGAGCGTCCAATCCAATACCACTCAGTACTTTCCAGTGCCAGCACAAGCTGTGAGACATAGCGTCACACAAGCCTGACACTCATTTCAGGCGGAATGGGGGGAAATATTCTTCCATAGACTTGACAAGAGTGTAAATGACTGCAGAGGCCATGAGACAACACAACACCTTGCACATAGTGTGCTACTTTGATTACTTAAACCTGAGTCTGGCAAAACACTTGAAACGCATATGCCTCCCAAAGACAGAAGGGCTCAGCAAGGCCAGTGGAAAGACTCCCATTGATTTGAAAGATGACTGTTGGACAAGGACCATTTGGCTATATGTGAAGTACTGGTTTATAACAGAAAGTTTTGCCTGCTGCTTTTAAAAGAATAGCATGCTAAAAAAGAATTAGAAATGGAAAGAGACGGGGAAAATGCAGTGAACCAAATTTAACTACACTTCCTCCTCAGTGGGTCCATCCTCAGTTAAAACATCAAACAGTGGGGAAATACTGTACATTCACACCAGCTAAAAGCCCACTGAAAGCAATCTAAGAAAGAAGCAAACCAAAATGGATGTGACAATCAAAATATCACAAGCAAAACAACAACATTAATTCAAGCTTAATGAAAAAGGGATGCAATTTGTTTTTTTGCTCATACTGACTTTTCCGAACATGGCACAAAGCATTGGAAGTAGGCTGGGTACTTTCAACAAGTTTTATTTTATTCAGTAAAAGTTTTACTTATCGAATAAGTTTTGGAAATAACCTGTTTGTCGTAATACACGTGTGTGTGTGCGTATGTATCTCCCCCCTCCCTCTCTCCTTTTTGAGTAAAACTGTCCTCAGATCACCCCATACACAGAAATGCAAGTAGGCTGACTCCTACACAAGTAGAAACACAATTTCCCTCCATCCTTCCCTAGTGTTAGTTTATGCTTCAGCATCATTCTGAAGGGTAAAGAACTACAATAGAAATATTTCTCTAAAAGTCAGTCCCTTAGTGGAGTGGATCTCATCTTTAAGCAAAATTTTGCTTCTGCAGTTTGCAGTAGTTACATGTACCTAGTTGTAAAGGTGAGTTAAAGTACTCAAACTACATTGATAGCTTGTTTTTAAACACCTGTTTACATTCTGTAAATCATATACCTCAAGAACCTGAAGCATTTGCAGGTTCAAAGCAGATTCAGGAAATTAATGGAAGGGGGAGTTGCAGTTTTGTGACTTGAATCTTTTTTCTACCATCTGAGAAATAAGGAAAAGGCCTGAGTTGCAATGCTCTCTCCTTTTATTTTAGTATATCCAGCATTTTGCACCCAATCTCTTAAAATCTAATGCTAAAATGTATCTGTAGCTGGCATGGGAAAAGATTTTCAAAATCAACCTATTTTCAAATATACGTGTTCTGGATGGGTGAGATGCAGAGAAAAAGTATTTAGGATCGGGAGGATCACGTCTATCACTGGCATAAAAGAGGTGAAATGCATGTGAGTTAATCTTGCTATGGCACAGAAAGCCTATAAAGAAATGAAATTTCTATCAAAGATCACTGCATTCTCCGCTGAACTTTCATCATTGAAAAATTAGCATTTACTATTACATGCAGCTTTCAGAAGAGCATCTGCCATGTCTTTCTGTAAGCAATACACCCTGCTAGCAAACATTGACTCACCCAGCTGGGAGAAGGGTCCAGCAAGGAGACAGCTAGCCCTGGAATAGGGACATGATGAATTGTATATTCAGCTGCAGACTGGAAATGCACAAACCTGAGCCTGAAAAGGAAGGTCTTTGACCTATTTGCTATGAAACCAACAGGCAATTGCCCCAGACTGTAAGATAACTCCTGTTGAGGAGTGCCAGCTTGTCATGGAGGCAGCTGCAGGGGTAAGTCACCCCCGCAGAAGTATCTCATTGCCTGATGGGAGCACATCAGGTCAGTGCCCAGTACAGAAAGGCAAAAGCGCTTGTCCCCTTGAGCTCCTCCTGTCCCAGGAGCACACTGAGGCAGGTAGAAATACTTCCTGACTCACCACAAATTCAGTAAAGGGTACTCCCAAGGGAAGCTTGAACTAGATTGGGTTTGGAGCTTGGCAGCAGGGCTGCTAAATAGAAACAACAGCAGCTTTAAATAAAAGCAGTGGTGTGTTAAAAATCCCTGTGCAAAGCCTGTTTACCTGTCTGATTTCTTCATGTTTCTTCCCCTCTCACTTCTCCCTGACTCCCCCCAAATTAAAAAAAAAAGTAGATGTGAAGGTAGAAGGCAAACCTGAGACTCTGCCAGACTCCAAAAGCTCATAAAACCTGTAAGAGTTCAACGGCTACTTCTTCGGACTGCAGTATGGTAACTTGCTAACAGGGTTTGGCCAAGCCATATGTTAGTATAGTACTGGGTCTTTAGTGATGGATTTGTACCTGAAAATGGCAACAAGGGGGGAAAGCAGGTTGTTATTAAAATATTCATGAAAGCCTAAGAAGACTTTAAGTGAGAATATAAAAGCAAACAGGTTCTTTCCATTACTCCCATGCTTGAACTCACTTCCAATACGGCCAGTGAGAGAAGCTCCAACAGACATCAACAGGAACCATATCAAACCCCAAGTCTTACTAACCTGGACGTATACTTTACTTCAGAAGCACTTTCTTGACACAAATGTAGTCGGGAGATGACAAAGAAAACTATGCCTTTTTAAAGCTGTATAGCTTTAATTTTATATTTTATATTTTAATT
>NW_010541281.1:64204-64434 GCF_000687285.1 Phaethon lepturus | reverse complement strand
TGAAAAAAAAAAAAAAGAAAAAAAAAAATATTAGTTTGCCGCCCAGCCACCGAGGTGCCCAGCCTAACCTGCTCATTTGTGCTGGCTCTATCTGTGCCACAGCAGGGACATGCCTGCACACCCAAGAACGGCCCGCAGCCTTTGGGTGCTTGCTCCTGCCAGCCCTCAGCCACCTCCCGCCTGGGGTCCCAGCGAGGGCCACCCGGCTGGCAGTGCCCCTTGGAGCCATG
>NW_010541281.1:47033-64163 GCF_000687285.1 Phaethon lepturus | reverse complement strand
GTCCTCCACGTGGCCACTAGCCCATCACGCTCGAGGATGCCTGGGAGAGTTGGCCACACTGCTGCCCTAACCTCCATCACTCAAGGCCTTAGAGATGTGGGAGGCCCTGGGGCAAGTGTCTCCTTGGCCCAAAGCATTTCAAGCCTTCTCCACACAGCTCCTAAGGCACGGCCCCATGGAGGGTTCGTGCATGGAGCGCTCTCCTCCCAAGGCTGGGTCACGTCATCCCCCTGGCCCCACAGTGGGGCATAGAGGGTCTCCTAATCTGCAAGCTGTGGATGAGGACCCTGTCCTGGGAGGGGAGAGACTTGAATTCTGGCATTTGCCTCAATTTTTTGCATTCAGCAGAGTGACATAAGCCTGAGCTGCCGCGGAGCTGTTGAGGCACACCCAGACCAGCCGGCAAGGCATTGCCCTAGAAAGCAGGTGATACGGCTGGCAACTTCTTGGGGATGCAACTAAATCCTTGTCTTTCATTCACTATATAATTGCTGTAACCTGTCAACGCCGCCACCAGCAAATTAAATGCAAGCAGCCAAAAGTAAGTTTTACAAGAAGTTCAATTCCTACCCGGCCTGTGTTAGGTGTATCCTGCAAGTGGCCGTTGGGCTGTACATGTACCTCTAGGATTTAGGCAGAAGGAGAAGGGATGAGACTCTGGATCCCAAGCTCAGACATATTCTCCCCAGGAGTGTGATCTCCTCGGGAAGCCGCTGAGCATGGCTGGGCACCTCCAGGGCTCGGCAGGAGCCGGACAGCACTCCTTTGGATCACCATTTTGGTTGAGCACACTACAAGGCCCTGTTCTCTACTGCTGTGGAGGAAGGTGAGGATGAGCATCATGGAGGTCTGCACCACCTGTGCACAGCCAGAAGGAGCCATCTGCTCGAGAGCCTCTCCACACTTTTTCCCTTGGTTGTCTAAGGGGGATTAGGTGCTTGTTTGCTGTCATAGTTTACAAAAAAAGTGAGGCTACATGCATCTTTCAAAAGGATTATCTTGAGCAACATACAGCTAAAATAGCACTTCGGAGATATCTTGAGTGAAAATTTAAAGATGCTGTCGGAAGACCTCACTTAAACCAGGTGGAATTACAAAAACTATGTACTCAAAAATAAAACCTTATGAGAAAAAAGCCTATGAAAACACGGCAGTGGAAAAGCACCTCAGCCCCCTCCATACTTTGATGCTGTCATCACGTTAACACTAATTAGTGAGTGGCAGATACTGTAAACTTTCTCCTCCTTTGCAGTACATAGACGTCGAAATCCATGTCAGATTCCATGACGAAATCAAAATGGCATTTTTCCAAAGAGAGCACACACTTTAGAGATGCAGGTGTCAGGATGTACCAAGTACCAAGTGAGAGCATATGGCTGAGCAGGATTCATTGTCACTTGCTTCACCCAACCACATAAGGACAAGATAGCACAAAAAAATGCCAAAACAACCCGCTCCCTGCTTATATCTAAGGTTATATCTGCAACTCACCGTGCAACCTCTGCTGCTGCTGCAGCGGTAAGACGGAGATTGTCAGATATTGTGCGCTACCCATCACAACCCGAGCTTTGCACCCAAAAGGACGCAGCATGCCTGTGCTACTGGAGAGCAGTCAATGGTTTGTGCCTCCTCTCCCTACGGCATGGCAG
Organism: Phaethon lepturus; assembly: GCF_000687285.1. NCBI lineage: Eukaryota > Metazoa > Chordata > Aves > Phaethontiformes > Phaethontidae > Phaethon > Phaethon lepturus. The sequence goes on along the minus strand of NW_010541281.1, from coordinate 62,514 downwards.
CACCCCTGGTTGAGCAAGGGCTACCCAGATGATGCTCCCCTTCACCACTCCGACCCCTCGTGGTGCCCAGCTCCCCTCCCCTCACCTTGAGGGGGGAAAATGTGGGCCTGACAAACCACAATCCCAACTCAATCAGGTGGCAAAACTCAAAGGTTATATTCACAAAGTGCATCTAATCAAATTAGATCCCTCAGTATTGAAGAGCTGACAGCCATTAAATGATAGGATCTCAAAAAAAAAACCACCCACCCCAATCCCCCAAAACCTGTGTGGGCAGCAGAGGGTTTGTACTCGCAATGACCCATAAAGCCACGGCATCAGGGCATCAGGCAGGAAGGGCTTTTGGAAGCCACCACAGCATCACCACGTTTTTGGAGGTTTATTCATCCTCCCAATGTTTGAAGTATTGAAAACTTGACAGGTTTGCATTGTTCTCCCTTGCCAGTATGATGCTTAAGCAAAAATAATATTGAACCTTTGGCTTTTCCTCCGCTGAACCCAGCCACCTCAGAAAGCGTTTTATACTCACATTTTTATCAGCAGATCTCCCAGTACACCAAGAAGCAGAGATGTTTTATGCTCAGAAACAATTTCGTTGGCAGTATTGCCAGGAGAGAGGATGATCAAAGGTCCCCTAATGCCACAGAATGAGCAAGCTCTCCAAACGCTCCCTCTAATCTCCCAGGAATTTGCACTAAATTGCTGAGTAAGGTTGGGAGAGGAGGGCCCTCCATGCGCTAGGAAAGACATTCTTAAAAATGGACCCATTCAGGAGAAGAGCCAGATCATGGGGGAAGGGAAACCTTGTATCCTGACAAGCAAAAATGAAAAATACCTTTCTGCTAACTTAGCTAAAGTAATGAAAGCTATACGCTCACTCTCTTGCCCACGCAACCCACAGCTTCCTGTGCTTGCAGATCACGTATAGTCCAACCTTGCCTGCGTTATCAAGGAAGTCATTCACAGGCAGTGCTAGTCATGATTTTTTTTTGTCTCTCTCTTCTTCTAAAGAGGCTGCACATTTTACAGTGAGGCACAGATAAGCTTTTTTTCCAGAAGCAGCCGCACGTATCTTCCTGCTGTGCTGTTTCTCCCCTTGAGGAAACACCAGATGCAAGCAGTATGAGCACATTGCCACTCTTCAGAAGCCTCTGAGATCCTTTGTGTTTCTGGTCCACTGACCCGTGGCAGACCGAGAGGGTCAGGGCTGCCCCTGGGACGTGCAGTTACTCCCCTGCAGCCTTTGCGGAAGCACTGACACGAATTTGCACTGTCCTGGGCATCTCATCTCTCCTTACCCCAATTTTGCATGGATTTAACCATGTTAGCATGAGTAAATTTTCTCCCAGTTCGGTGTAAGGCAAGTCAGACCTCGCATATCGCCTCGAGGGCGCAGCCAGAGCTTTTGCATTTGCTCCCGAAATACCTTCCCAAGCAGCAGCAGAGGAACCCGATCAGCCCGACAAGCAGAAGGCGGTGAAGCAGATCTCTCCATCACTGCACCCCGGCAGCTTGGCCAGCACAAAACCTGGCTGCCGTCATCCCAACAAGGGTCTGCACAACAGAAACACATAGCACCCGCGCTCTGGCTTCTGTCCTGGGGGAAGTGCTGGGCACAGCCTGACCCTCTGGCCATCCTGGCACCCCACTGCCCGTTGGCACCTCTCAAGCCGCGACTCCGGCTTCCCCGTCCCTGCGGACGTGAGCAAGAAAGCTGCCTGCTGCTCGTTCCTTCTGCGGGTCGAGGAGGAAAAGCTTTCCATATTTGTAAACTAAACCAGACATCAAAGGCAAGCGTGAGCCATATCACCCATGTTTTCTTTAACAGAAGTGGTGCCACAGGGCCCTGCATTTTAGATAGCTGATCGGGCTAGGTAACAACTTTCTCGTAGCTTTATAAACCGAAGAGCAAGACCATTCCTCGGTTAGTGCATGAGCTTAGTACGCACATGATACCTTTCTTCTCTGATCACAACCAAGCAGAACGAAATGAAATCCTGAGGCTTAGGAACAGAAAGTACAGAAAAGTCAGCCTAAGAGTGGTTTTACTCCACCTGGACCCAGCATTTTCTGCCAGGTTCCTCTTTGCTTTGACACACGCATTTCGTGGGAGAAAAAGCAAAAGGGCGTGAGCTGCTCCAGGGGACGCGAATATCAGACAGGGCACTCAGCCTCTGAAACGCCTTGAAGCAAAGGTACAAGCTGTGATTTTTTTCTTCCAGGAAACATTGACCAACTCCTACAGGCAAACAGCCATAACTGTTGGATTCCATTTAACCCAATATTTTGACTGGCCAGAGCACATGTTTAGGGAATACCGGTAAGAAACTAGTGTCAAGCTAAGCAGCCTTTGGCATAGCCCCTCACCTGCTTTCAAAATAAAACACTCTCAGCTTTGAAATAAAGTCAGGCCTTGTTTAATACCTACCTGGAGTTAGTGTCCTGAGCTGCCTGCAGACTGCACAAGTGCGTGCCAGCAATGCATGGGGTTAGGAGCTGGCTGTGCTGGCCTGGGGGCAAGCAGGCTGCCTGCAAGCATGAGGCTTAACTAGACTTGCCTTGGGCTGAAGTTATGCAAATTCAATTAATCAGCACTTAAATACTTACCTCAGAGCAGGGCTTGCAAGGCTGAGGTGGGGAGGAGTGCAGCAACGTGAAGCTTAGTGTACAGGGTCTACTGCTGGGCTCCTCTGTTCTCCAAGGCAAGTCCTTCTCTTCCTTATCTATACCAGCATTGTGTGTTAACTGTAACTTCCTCGTGGCAGAGACCTCATCTTTCGCTTACCTAGAAAACCTCTCACAGAGTTTAGGTGTGATGTAATTAGAGGCAATGATGATAATAATTAACTGATTTTGAAGTTATCATCCATCTTCAGTGTGTTTAATGAATAACAGAGAGCGAGCCTCCCAGAAGTGCCAGAGGCTGTAGCTCCACCTAATGACATTGCTAAAACCAAACCTCAAACTCATGCCGAAAGAGATTAATTGTGGTAGATAGGCTGTGAGTGCTCCAGTCAAACATTTATTGTCAGTCATCCGGAGACATGAACCCAAAGCTACTGAAAGAGGTAGAGCTGGGGAATATATCAGCTAGTGGCTCATGTGGCTAGTAGTCAAAAGTCAGTGATGGGGAGAGTAATGCTGAAGAGTAGCCCAAGAATTCCATACCAGTCCACTGAAATAAATGCCTTGATGATTCACAATATCTACACTGTCAGTCTTAACACCCAGCCCCTCATCATGTTGTCTTCTTGGTTTTGTGCAGATATAAAAGAGAGAGAGACAGAGATTTACTAGGCGTGTAAGTTCAGCAGAAAGCTCGGGAGAGGGAACCAGCTCTCTGGAGGTCAGAAGACTGGCTGACAGTTGTGATTGTGAAAGGCATGCCCACATAGTCTGATGGCTTTCTGAGAGCTGTGAAATATTTTTATTCTACACCATCAGAGTGGCAAGAAAGCAAGAATCTTCTTGTGCTACAGTCTCTGAAGAGGGGAACTTTTGGACAATAAAAGCTCTGTCCTGTTTTCACCATCTGTAAAACTTCAACCTGTAAGGAATTCTGGTAAACCCAGTCAAAAACGCCCACGTGGTGAAAAGAAGTGTCACACCTCTGCAGCACCCGCCAGCTGTGCGTGGATGCGGTGGATCTGCGGGCCAGGCGCTGCTCCCAGCGTGCTTCCCACTGCACTTCCCACCGTGTTCACCAGCCCTGCCCGCCGGGGCCGCTGCTCGCTCAGCTCCCTTGCTCTGCGCTCCTCCTCTTCCCCTGGGTTTTTTATATGTATGTTTATACATGCATGCTTTAAATATGCACACGTGGACATTTTCTCCACACACTGCATATTTCGTTACTTTAGGCATTTCTTTTTCTCCTAGGCAAACAAGCCTTCCCAGTTTCTTGAATTCCCTCCCACTCAAAACAATAGGCTAGACACAGAGTGAAACTGTCCCTCCTTAAATCAGTCTGCCACACATTCCTCTTGCTTTAAATAAGAGGCTATTGCTAAACTCATAATTTCCATTCTTTCTCAGTCAACAAGCAAGGCTGAAGGCCATGCTGATTCTCAGTCGGGGATGAAAAGACAACCTCCGTTGCCTGTACTTTTGTTGTTGCCTGTGACAAGCCATACTCAGTCGCAGTCCAGGGATAACACCACCACAAGCAAATGGTGCAGTGACCTTAATCACAATGTTTGTAGAAAGGTTGGACTTCATTGCTGAGATGTTTTAACAAACTACTCCATGTTCCTGCTGCTTAAAATTCCTGGCCGAACCTATGCCTTCTTGTTATTGAAAAGCAAATGGCCTCAGAAAACGGGTTGCCAATAAATGAAAAGATGATAACTAAAAATAAAGTTTCAGATCCAAACAAAAACACTTTGGAAGACCCAAACTTACTATGGGGAAGCAGTTCTTTCATTGAAATCCCAAACTGCTGCAAAACTCATGGGTTTTGAAAAAGTCATCATGGCAAAAGCACCAGCACCATCAATACATTTGAGCTCTGCTGTCTTCCCAGCAGGCCATCCCAGGCAGCAGTGTGCCACACTGAGCTCAGCCTGCAATGCCTTTTGTGGATACATCCCAACCCAGCAAGGTCCAGGATCTTCTTGTTGTTGATTTGTGTCGGTCACCCAAGCCCAAATCCTCTGTCACACAGAAATGAAGATGCTCAAGTGTGAGATTCCAAATGCTCCGTGTCTCACTAAGGTGAGATCCATGTGCCAAGCAGCAAGTCCATTTTATTTAGAAAACTCTATATTGTTATAATAAACGTTTTCCCCAAGCAGTGGCATTACTCCACCATGCCATTCATAATGCAATGACTAACAGATTTACTAATTTTAAGCCTACTTTGTTTGTTCCACTCTAGGAAATGGAAAATGTGAATTCCTGTTGTTCAAGTCTTGCACCAGATATAGTACATTATTCCTTTTGTTCGGAAAGTTTTGTTTCCAAATACCATCCATTACTCAAACTGTATTAACGCAAAAAATTTACCATCCAAATAGTTTCCAATAGATCTCACCAAGAGGATGTTTTTTTTCTGGTGTTATGACCAGCTACACTCATGTCAAAAAGCTTCACTTGACATCACCTTTTAACCCAAATGCTTTTAAAAAAAGTAAGGGGAATTCCTGTCTGTTCAGGAGTTTTAACCGCCAGTGATTCACTACCTGCAAGCATCACAGGAACACTCTAGACAGCGAGGACCTCTTGAAAGTACTCAAATGTTTTAGCACCTTCGTTTGGGATATTTCATCTGAACCAAAAGCATTTGGTTCGAGTACCGCAGAGCATTGCGGGCTGAGTCCCCATCTGCCTGTCCCCATCCTACACCACCCCAACAGCAGCTCAGCTTCTCTGGGGAGGTTTTCCTCCATGGTACGTTGATGGGAAAAAACAAAGTGATTTGAGATCTGCTCCCACGGGTGTTTGGGAGGCACCGCGCACACCCTGATGCATGGGGCAGACCAGGCGGCCCTGAGGCCGTGCGTCATGGGGGTGCCTGTGGCCACCCTGCTTCCAGTTCTAGCTGCAGGCAGCTCTCACCACCTCAGCCACCACGGCTTAGTACCATCACCATCATGCCACCAGAATCAGGTGGCCCCTGTGATTGCCCTTACCCCTCCCGGCCCAGCACCAGGAGCAGCAGGTCTCATCCAGTGATGCCAAGGAGGAGAAATCAGGTACTTGCTGTGCATTGCCCCTCACCTTTCTGTCCTTAACCATGTACCCATGCTGCGGCATCAGGAATAACGAGGGGCTTGCCATGACAACGGTTGGGAGGTGGATGAGTACTTTTGAATCCCTTGCAGACGTGCTGCTGTTTGTTTGTAGCTCTCCTCCACTCAGCTCCGCTCTAGCAAAGCTGATCTTTAATAACTTTAGTGTTTCTCATCCTTCACAAAATGTAATAATGCTTCTCATGACAAATTAATTAAACACGTTGACAGCCATGATTTAATTGTTGGAGATGAGACAACCTCTTGAAAAAAGTCAAAAAGAAAAGTGTACCTTAAAGTAAAGCTTTCTAGGACAAAGCAGTAGCATGTCACACCTGATTTCATCTCGTCACTACATCTCAAGTTCAAAATTAACTATTTATGTTTCCACAAAAGAGAAAAATGTTCCCATGGTTTGTTTCCTTTTGTGTCTCATCCACAAAGTCATGCACACAACTACACCAACAGGTGTTTGTGGTCTGAATGCTGCTGCATCACACTAGTGAATAAACCAGGACATCAAAATTGCTTAAAAGTAACAAGAAACAAAACTCAAATTGACCCAGTTCCTCTGATAAAAATGACAGAGCAAGTACCTTTCTGGCATATGGAAAAATAACCAAGATATCAACCCTTTCCTTTTTAATTAAGGCTGCAACATCCAAACTCTCAAGTAGGACCAAGGTCTCCTTCAGCTGGGTGCCCTGTGAATGCAGCCCTACGGCTCCTTCCCTAACACCCAGCCAACAAAATCAGTCATGCTCCCCATCCTTTGCACCCCATCACCCGGCGCCCCACGAGACGCTGTGCTCACGCACGAGTCCCTCCCCTCCGCAAAAATACGCCCCTGGCGCACAAGGGCTGCCCAGACTCCCCCTTCCCGCGGCAGCAGCGGCACAGGTGGGTCTCGGCAGAGGTGGCTTCGTCTCCGCGAGACGGGGTACCCTGACAGTGGTGGAAGGGCAGATTCATGGCCTGGGAAACCTGTTCTGCCTCCACCTCCTCTGCAGCGTATGCAGGGCTTCAGGCGGGAAGGGGTGGAGGGGCATTGCCAGGTCTTTCAGTCCCTGATGCTCAGGGGAACGCCACGCCTGCCTCCTTCTGCCGGATGCAGAGATCCCTGTGCCACCGCTTCTGCCACCGCCACTCGCAGGCAGCGCCAGGCAGCACGGCAGTAGCTCACGGCGGCATCCTCGCTAGCGGGAGGAGCATCCATACATCGGGAAGAACCGATGACTATGACTTTTCAAACACTCTGTCAAAAGCAGTTTTTGTTATTTTTGCCCTTTTCTTCCATAAAGTTGATTTCTGTGTCAGTTGTTTTGGTTTTGTTTTTTTTGGTTTTTGTTTTTTGTTTTTTTAAACAAAGATCAATGTCAAATCACCTCACGAACATTCACACATGTAGGAAAAAACATCATGCAAAAAAGCCAGTCGAAAAAACCCTCATGGCTAAACAAATAGAAGAAACTACATGCCAGGTCAGGTAGCAACACAGGTCACTATTTAGACATTGCAGTAGTACAAAATTCATATTTTCGCCTGCTTCTATGGTCATCTTTCTGCACGCTTTGTTTTTAAAACTGAACTGCTGGATAGGTAGAAGGAATATATAAGTCTTCAGTCATCTGCTTAGGGTAACGATATTAACGCTAAGACCAAATACACACACCGACGCGGCCGCGGACACGCTCTTTGCAATAAGCACTCCACATCCGAGATGGCTGCTGGTGGCGAGGACCCCGTCCTGTAACATCTCCCACTCCAGGCTGGGTCCAGCCAGTGCACCTTGTCCCCAGCACTGAGGCAATTCTGCCCGAGCGCTTTTGCATGACTTATGCCTCCTGTTTAAAGGTTTCCTTTCTGCCTCATGACCATCATCAGATTTTACAGATTATAAAAATACATTTAACGGGGGAAGCGTTTACGTGGATTTCATTTATGAGTTGCTGTATTCAGCACAGACTGAGCGAGAGCTACCTTGCTGCCAGCAGGCATGACTCCCACCGAAATAAAGGTCGCAGCAAGGCAAAAGCAAGTGTCAAGCAAGGAATCATGGCATGACCAAGCTTTCTGGGCAGAGTCAATCCTTTTGCTCTCTGTACAAAAGGAACCCCAGGCAGGACACTAGGCACTTAAGTACCTCCAAACAACAGCAAGGGGCCTTTACACCACACTCGCACAAACTGATCCAGTAGTCTGCAAAATAAAAAAAAAAAAAAATAAATAAATTTTTTTCCCCCCTCAAAACCCTGAGCTGGGTGCTGGTGCCTCCTGCTACAAGCCATGCCTCCCTCAGCAAGCACCTTGCACAAACAGCAAGCCCCTTGCACAACCCCCCCAGCCAGCCTCTGGGCACAAGGCAGCTCGCAGGCTGACACCGTTCTTTGTAGAGCACACATGAAACCTGTGTTTGTTGGGCCAACCTTCCAGCGGCTAGTGCTGGCCAGATATGTCAAACCAAAGCTATTTTTTCTTTCAAGGTGGGTCAGAATTCACCTACCTGCCCAAACAGCAATCAGCCAACAAAACAAGCTGCATTCAGAGCAAGGTCAGTGCAAATAGGTTTTCTTCAGCCGAAAAAGGGAAGGAGTGCTTCCCTCCTCAACTCCACCCAGAGCAAACCAAACACAGAAGCCTTCTGTTCTGTCTTCAAAGTAAAAATCCCCCGGCATTTCAGGTTGGTTGATAATACGCTGTTAACTGAGGTTAAAACCATGGAAATATGTTGATTTGGAACACAAGGACACCAAGCACCTGTCTATCACCATTTCTACAGTTGCACATGCACTGGGACATGTCTTCTGCTCCATTTTCTGTACCAACTAACTATAAAGAGAAGAAAAAAAGAAACAAAGATATGGGGTAATTCCCATAAAGATGCTCTCAGTACACTCTTCCACTTGGCAGTCAGGACATTGCAGCTGAGGATAAGAAGAAGGGGTAAGTCCTGTGGCTCTAGTCCTGACCTTCTGAAGTCCTCAGAAACAAGAGACATGGATTTTCCCCTGCTGAAAGAGTCTTCAGGTGAAATTATCCAAATCTCTTTTTAATTTTTAATAGCCATAGAATTGGATTGCGCTGGTGGGAAGGGCAGGGAGGAGCACTTTGCAGCTCCAAATCTGCAAGTTACAATTAAAAGGCTTTCAAGCAGTCAAGTTCATCTCCTGCTACCAGGAAAACTTTTGTCTGCAGCTGTGAGCATGGCTTCTAGTTGTAAGAGCTTAATGCCTGCTGGGTTAAAAGTGCTGGCTGGGAAATCTGAACATGCCAGGGGCCTGGCAAAGCGTACAGGCTCTCCCTCTCCCTCCCCAAGGGGAAAGTTATGTGCTTGCTTAGGAGATAATGGAAAAAGAAAATTTGAGAGCAGCTGTTTGTGCTTGAGGATCCATCTGCTGCACCACGTAGAGCTCTGGCACCTGTTTGAAGATGCACAACATGAGTGTCTGTTTTGCTGATAAAGGAAATGATCACAAGAGGCTGGATGCTCACACGCTTGCAGGTTTGGACATCACCCAAACGAAAAGGTTGGCCTAAGCTGGAGTCAGCTCATTGTGTCGCCAAGAGAGCTAGCGTGGACACGATTCAAAAGTAGATGAGCTCAGGTGTTTAATGCAGTCAGTTTTCTGATGTGTTTATGGGCTCCTGGTAACACCCTGGAAATATTACTGCCGTGTTGGACAGACCAGGACAGAGCTTGAAAAGAATGTGGATCTTTGTGAACAGACCTTACATATGCATCAAAAAAGTCATCCTACGTTTTCTACCAAACGTTTTAAAAGCACTTTAAAAGTTTCATCGCTGCAAAATACCGTTCTTACCTGTAATAGAGATTTTTACACCAATTGTTCCACAAGCAGCAGGATGAAGGAAACTAGCAGAAAACTGCTAACTTTCCTACGGGTTACCCACTCTACAGTTGGATTTTTTTGGTGCTCCAAAAAAAAAAAAACAACCCAGAAAATGGTAGAAGTGTTCCAGGAAGACAAGACATTTGTTGTGTGCATGTCCCTCCCTTATTTTGCTCCCCAGCTCCATGTCAACTTTCTGGTCTCTTTATTCCTTTGCCCTCATTAGAGGCACTAGCAGGCATCTCTCCTGCATCTGGTCATTTATCACCTGCTCGTGGAAGTCCCACGTACCCGGCCAGACAGCCAGATCACCTGCAGTACCAGCTCTCTACGTGGTTTCTGTCTGAAGCCCTCTTTGCGGAGTTTGCGTGTGGAGCTGGCGCAGAATTTGCCATGCCATCTGGCAGCATGCGATCAAGCGGAGCACAGGGAAATTGAGACGTCTGGAAGCAAAACGGCTAGCATCTGCGGAGAGCAAGCAGCCTCATAGCCAGCCAAGCTGCGGTGCCATCGGCACAAGTCTGCCATTTCCAGATCCAGGCTTGGTGATTTTGCAGCATCAGCTGAGGAAACCCTTGTTTTTATGACGACGGGGGACCGCGCTGCTGCTCAGGTTGACCAACAGTAGCAAAATGGCAACCTTCTCACTTCCCACTCACCCCGGGCAACCAGTGACAGCTCCACTAGCATGTCTTCAGGCTATAACGAGGGCAACAGCAAACGCGTCTCTTCAGTGCGTTTCCTTTTCTGCCAGCAGCCAGCATCTATCGAGATGCACAAGCCATTCTGCGTGACCCAGCTGGCCAAACGAAGGCATCCGCTGCCGAGGAAGCCAACCCTGCCGGCATCCACTGCCTGCACTGTCCCTCTTGCCGCTCACCACCGCCTCACACAGCCCAGCCTGCAGAAGTGACACAACTTCTCAGAATTTAGATCATTTCTCATCTGCCCTAGGGTATTAGAAGTTGATTTCCAGTAGGACTTCATTTTTAAAAGTGTTCTCTTAAATAGCTCCGAGAGCTTCCTCCACGCCGGGGAGGTCGGAGCCAAGCCACAGACCAGGGCAGTTTCTATCAACACCCCACTTGTGCTCAGTCACTTATTCATTCTGGCCTCCTCAGTGCCTTCTCTCACATGCCTGAGTGTCTCATCCTCTGCTCACACAGTAGCTCAAAGATGCTCGAGACAGAGACCTTCTGGAGCCTGGTGTTTGCAGAGCACAGGCATCATCGCGAGCTTTGGTGAACGACAATTAATCGTGGCTTTTAACCTGAACAGTTCTTCCCTCCTCACAGCCCACACGCCTGCCACAGCCCTCAAACCCTGATATCTGATGAGCAACGTACCCCTAAAACAACACAGCAACACCTTGGTTCTGCATTGACATCCTCTGATACGGAAAGTGGGCTATGCATAAAATGAGTCCCAAAATGGCTCTGGCAATGCATCAGATGTATAAGGGAGGAGGGATCAAGTACTGAGCAGTACCATTATCCAAATGCATTAGGAAACCTTTGGGAATAAAAAGAATTTACAGGATGTGGACGGGTTAATTGCAACGCTCTGTGGGAATGAAAGATGAGGTATTTGCTACTAACCAGCACAATACTCTCCCAAAACAGTGCTAGATCCTTCCCTAAAAGGTTCCACAGGCTGACAAAGCATGGGCAAAGCAAATGTCTCTCCCACTCAACATAGTTTTGCAGAGAGATTAACAGCATAACATACTGCACCTTCTTTTTAATCCCATGTAAAAATTTTGACTGCTAAACCACTCTCCTTAATCAGCAGCGAGCCACTAAAACCGCTCCTCAGCGGATATGCACTGGAACACCATGCCGTGCTCAGGAAGCTTTTTGACCTACCTACAGGAGCTATACTATAGCAGCACTAGCCTATAATTAAGGTTGTGTCGAAGTTTCCATTCTATAACGCTGCTGCGAAAGGAGAGAGTATCCAGAGCTGAAGGTACCTAGAAAACTCATGGTTCGTCATCAAATTGCTTGGGGCTTCTGTTCAGTAGTTTTAAATATTTTTTTTAAATAATATAAATTGTTTAGTGCACCTGAGACTTCAAAGTGAATACCTATCCATGACTCACACAAATTAATTCAAGACCTTACTGGTAGGTACAACAGCCCTATGTCTCCTTTTGAAGATTTCACACAGCATCAACTGCATTCTTTTCGTGAGCCTGAAGTTTTTCATCTCTGCTTTCCTCAAGAGATCTAAGGCCTTCACTCACACTACTAGTCCTCCGGCATAATTAGGTTAGCTTTTCCCTGTTTATTGTGAGCACACTGCATCTAAGTGGACTTCCTTATGGTGCACCAACACCGGTCCTTCAGATGATAAGCTCAGCTATACAGTACAGAATATGCGTGTACATGTACCTGCTGTCAGGCTGAATTGTGTATTCTCCTTAAAGCATGAAAAAACCTTCCCAGAAAATGCCTAAGTCCCTAGCTTTAAAAGTAATGTAAGAAATTATATTCACTCATACTTTTAAAAATAATACCATAGTCGTGCTTGGCTGAACCTTGAAACACAGAGATCCTGATCAGCAGCACCATGACTGGTAAGGCCACTAGACCTGTCCACTTGGTTCAAGTTCTAGTGGTGAATGAAGGCCAGTAAAATATAGCGGTGCAACTGGAGCGTAAGAAAGCAGAAGCTTTCTCCGTGAACCTCAAAAATTAGGAGGAAGCTAGGGAGTTGAGAAGTACCTGGTGCTGTGTGAGCAACCCGGTGATGTGGAGCATGTGTTTTGGGAGAGGAAGGTGACGTGCTAGGGGCACGGGTCCAGCTGCTGGGTCAGAGATGTTACTACAAAGAGGATCCGTGTGATGGTCCCTACAGCAGTAGTATTGCCGGGGGTATGAGGAACCTGCAGGACTGCTGCGTCCACCGTGAGGGGGCATACGTGGGGGCAGAGGAGTAGTGGGAGAGGAACAGGGAGCCAAGCTTGCTCTGATGTCCATGTCAAACTCTGCCTGTTTTAGTTCTTTCCTATATGCAGACTCCTCATCTCCGCCTCAGGAATCTCTTTTGCCTCTCCTATTCCCAATGAATTCATGCAGGCCTGGCACCAGCCAAGGAGCCAGGGCAGGCATCCAGCTGCCTCACACTCCAAGAAGCTGCAAGGTGACCCTCTCATGACCAAGAACAACAATTGCAGTTGCTGCTGGCCATCCCGGTTAGGACAGAGGCAGAAGTGAGAGTGTGACAGATGTCAGTGTGTGACCTGAGATGCTTGATACTCAGACATCCTGCTGACTAGCCCCGACAGGGGAAGTGATGGTGGCAGAGTCCCGAGCATGGCCTGGTGAGGCCATCTTCTCACCCAGGAACCACAGACTAGACAGAGGGACAGTGCACCTGCTGTGCTCACCCCTTGCCCCACACACCTGCATTGCAGTTCTTGAAGTGGCTTGGATCTAGTCATGGATCAGGTCACAGATCATACAACTATCTCACCTACAGCAGGAAACCAGCAAAAGACACTAGTGACAGCTGCTCTGCGTTCACACTTCCTCCCACTTCCCTAAATCCGAATCAGTTCACCTGCTCCTAGGGTTGCCTTCTGTCCTCCCTCTGCCTCTTACCACCCTTTCCATCACAGCATGCTCCCTCTCTTCCCTCTGTCTCAGTCTGACTGCCACTGGCTCTCCCTTAAAATCTCAACATAGGAAATTTCAGGAAAAAAAACAAAAACACCTGGAGCAATGGCCTGCAGCGTGCAAAAACTTTGCTTGAAAGCCTCTTCCATCTCTTTGCATGAAATCCTGTGCATGGCTGAGGAAATACAAGCTTAGCCCTTTTGGTCTTCAGAATATCTCCAGTACATCTGAGAAGTTCATCTGAAGACAGCTTCGGCAGCTACCTTGTTTCAGACAGAGCCACCTTACACAGACTAAAAAAGCAAGTACAGGCAAGACTTTACCCTGCAGCATTTCCCCCCTCCCCAAGAAGTAAAACTCCTTCCAGGTGTCCTTTATCACAGGCAAGCTCATTTGTTCTGCCCAAAGTTCTCAACAAAGTTCTGCCTTCAGCCAGAATACTGCATGTTATGACACGCAATAGTTTTGACCTTCGGTATCAGAACAAGGAAGATACGGTAGTTCCCCCTCACAAGAGCTATATTAGCATGTATAGTCCCTTTGCATACTCTCCCTCCTTTGAACGAGGTACAGAGCACGCACGAAGCACCTAAAAGATACATTCGAGAAATAATTACTTCGCTGAACAAAAATTTCCTTGCAGTCTTTAGAGCTCACTGGGTGTCTGCTTCTGCGATTCTCAAGAGACCAGAAACATAATTTTTAGAAACATTTGAATGGGATTTAAGATACCAGAGGGACACTGAGGAGATACTAACAAACTGAAAAGTCTCTCACTTTCTAGAGAATCACAGAATAGTTTGGGTTGGAAGGTACCTTCAAAGGCCATCTAGTCCAGCCCCACTGCAATGAGCAGGGACGTCTTCAACTAGATCAGGTTGCTCAGAGCCCCGTCCAACCTGACCTGGAATGTTTCCAGGGATGGGGCATCTACCACCTCTCTGGGCAACCTGTGCCAGGGTTTCACCATCCTCATTGTGAAAAATTTCTTCCTTATACCTAGTCGAAATCTGCCCTCTTTTAGTTTAAAACCCTTGTCCCATCACTACAGGCCCTGCTAGAAAGTCTGTCCCCATCTTTCTTAGAAGCCCCCTTTGGTAAGTACCGGCAGGCTGCAGTAAGGTCTCCCTGGAGCCTTCTCTTCTCCAGGCTGAACAACCCCAACTCTTTCAGCCTGTCCTCACAGGAGGGGCATTCCATGTAGATGCACCCAAGATCTCCACACATTTGCTCCGGTAAAGAACCAGCAGTCCAGCTGACTGCTGACTGATTTGTCCTTACTGAGCAGAGGATAACCAAAACAGGGGCGAGTCCCCCTGCCCTACGGCACAGAAGCGCTTCAGCACCTGAACCATTCCAGTCACTGCTAAGTATGACAAGCGACTCAACACCTTGCTGCTTCAAGCCACACCAGGCCAGTGTGATTGAACTCCATTTCATGGAATGCGCAAAGTCCTAAGAGTGGAAAACAAGAGGTGTAGAGGGCTGTGCAACTGCTTCTCATGCCAAGTCATAGTTCCTCAGCTCAAACAACACCAGTAAATTGATCATTACTTTACTTATCATAAAGGCTCAATCCAACGTGGTTCAGCTCCAATCCTGGAAAAGGCCAAAAATATTCCCTGCTGCTGTTCAAAGGCACTTTACGTAGCTGTTCCTCTTTGTATTAGCCTGACAGTCACTCATATTAAGAAACCCTTTTGGATGAAATCACCTGTTGAAGTCAAATACACCCTGTGAATTAGCATCACTTTATATAGTGCCCACAAAGAGCTGAGCATCTGAACTTCACTTTTCACGTTTGTAACCAGCCAGTTTTCACCGTGTCCCCCACCACCGCCATGTACCCCTTGAAAGCAAACGGTTTTAAGAAGGAAAGTTGACAAAAACAGTTTGAAATTTTTCTCCTAATACTTTAAAACATGTCTAACGGCTACGTAACACTGGCAGTTTTTACTCTCATTCACATGGCGTAAAGCTAGGCCAGGGCAGCTGGTAGAGCGAATGATAACACGATACAACCAGAACTACATCCCAGATAGTTTCTTATCCCCTGGCATAAAATCATGCCCCGCTTTTAACAGGTAGCTTCACCGGCGGTTATGCTCCCATTGAGCTGGGGCGCTTAAATATGAAAGTTAGATTAACACCAGTTTAAAAAGCTGTTATATAGAGACATCTGCAACATTACAAGCATTAACCACCACTGCAAGCCTGCAGTGCTCGCCAGCCACTTATAACTTGCTTTTCCTGTTATGTGAGCATTGCAGCGATGACTTCAGCG
>NW_010541281.1:0-47002 GCF_000687285.1 Phaethon lepturus | reverse complement strand
GCTGATCCGCTACACCCCAGCATAAACAGCCCCCACACAAAATGCTCTATCGTTTGGGGGAACCCCATGTTACAGCATGCATGCTTACCTGCACACAGGGAGACCGAGAGAGATGCAGAAAGTTACTCAGGTATTGGAAGCGACCTTGCTGTGAAATATTGGATGCACGTTTGATGTGCTTTTTAGAGGTTACAAAGCACAAACTGCTCGAACAGAAACACAGGTCTTCGAAACCCGTACTGCATCCTTGTGCCCCTCTAACAAGCTGAGGTGTGGAACTGACTGCTAGCTATCTGCCAGTAGTTAACCTGCTCTGAAAACGAAGATTTCTTAGCAGGCCGATTCAAACTCTTTGGGTACGTGAACTTCTTCTCATGAGTGGTATCGATGAAATTAAGTAGAGCACAGTGTGCTACATTGCAACTTACTGCTAAAATGGCTTATGATTACCTTTAAAAAGTACTTAGCTACAAGGATTCCTATACACCACAGATATGTTTCAAATCAACTATATTCAAAAGGATCAGAGACAAGGAATACTGTATTTTTATAATCTAATACTAAAATTGTTTCTTTTCCATATTCGCTATTGCTATGGGAGCCTTAGCAAGAGGTTGAGTTTTGAGTTTTCAGTTTTATTCAGTAGCATGCAATGACATTGCTTGACATTTAGCTCCACCTATGGGCACCTCCACGTAGCTCTTTCAATTAACTGAAATTAAACAATTTAGTTATGCCTGAAGGCTTTAATCATGCAAGTCTCCCCTACCCGCCACCCCTAAAGAAAAAAAAGTAGATGCACAATTCCGTTGCGAACTGCATTGAAGTGAGGATGTAAGTTATTATACAAATCATACAGCACACAAATTGGTTAATGGAAAGGAAAGGAACAAGGAGAAAAGGGAAAAAGCAGCAACCCAGACAACTGCATCTTAGAAACGAAAAAAACAACCAAACAAAAAAAGATTCAGGATCTCTCTTTATAGAATATACAAGATTACTTCCTTATTTTCCAAGGCATTCCTATCGATTGACTCAAAGTCATGAGAAGTTCAGACTATTTTATTTAATTTTCCTGACAAGAAAGAGACACCGTAAGGAAACACCACTAGGATGACTTCACCAAAATCTACCTAAAAGCCTGTCAGGTTTTGAAAGATGGATTTTAAAGCTTTAGAAAGAACTATTATAGAAAAAGTTGAAAAAAATCTTAAGAATAAGGGAACATAAGTTTATGACATAAGGGAGAGGGGAAAGTAACAACAGCATTTTGGCAGAGCCCTGGCAGTATAAACTTTCAACCACTGAAATGCACAGAGGCAGAGGGCTCGCAGGGGTGCTCCAGAATATGCCTAAATCTAGCAGCATCCCTAGGCACACCAAAAAGCACCCACACATTCCCACAAAGGAACTTTGAATGAAATAATGGTAATGTCTACCTGAATGCCACTTTGAGGACTTCTTTAGCACTCTTATAGGCTTGATATAGGAGTAACTCCAAATATTCAGTCAAGAGACATAATGCTCAGTGGCAAAAAAAGACTCGGATATATTTTCTACCTCTTCCTCCAGTTTTCTGCAGTACCTCAGTAAGCCCTATTTTGTAAAACCTTCAACTCTAATAGTGAGTCTCCCAATATGAAATGGAACAAAATGAATTTGGAAACAACAGACTTGTGAGCAAAACACCTGCTACCCACTGAAATCCTCAGTACCAAATGCAAATACTGAGATATAAGGAGTCTATCCTGACTAACAAGCATAACAAGTTGAAAAGCAATTAATATGCGATACACATTGGGAAAAAAAAAAAAAAGAGATACAAGTCAAACCCCTGCCAATACTCTAGGACTCTCTGAGCATTTGTTTACCCGTGCATGAGCTTCTCCTCACCAGACTCGGGAAGTGATAGAGTAGGACAGACACCATCAAAATTTCCACAGATTTGGACAATGGCAGATAGCAGACAGCATCGCACTCATGAGCCTGACTTGTTCCTAGGACTACAGAAGTATTAAAGGTACCACAACACACCCTATGAGACCAGGAATTAAATTATGGCTTGGCCAGAGTTACTGATGCATGGCATCGGAACATAGTACAGCTATCTGCACCAGCAAAATTTAAAAAAGGATGAGCATGTATAAATGACAGCAGGAGACATGCAACACAGAGCACACAGAAAATCAGATATAATTTTGTTAGGATTAATAAAGGACATAACACCCTAGGCATGAGGCGAATATAGGAAAAGTTCTTAGTTGCACTTACAAGTTTTATGCAAGTGAGACGTGGTAGTCTCAAAACTGCAAACAAAACAAATTCCTGGCAAAACTTCAATGGCAAGAAAACATGCACACACTCAATGTGTAGGCAGGTCCATACAAATAAAAGTTAAGGAGATAGAGGACCTGCCTAGTAGATGGTACATAATGAACTCCAATATGTAGGAAGAAAGAGAGAAAGAAGAGGTAAAGTGGAAGAAAGATTTCAAGATGGGACAAAGATACAAACCCCCCAAAAACCCCACACCAACAAATTCACGGTCTATGAAAAGGACTGAGACTACAAAGTGCAAGCTATAAATACATAATCGCTCCAAATATGAAAGTCATTACTGACAGACTCCAAATCTAGCAGCAAGAGCAGCACCAGACCAAAGACTACTGAAAAATTTCCCGCCGGTGGTCCCCCCATGCTGTGCTAGCAGCACAAGACCACCTTTGCAAAACGTTTGTAAAGCCTGTAACAAAGTTCTGAAGCCACCGTCACTGAGATGTGCCCGTCCTTGGGTAAGAGAAAAAGTGGTTTCAGAAGGAAGACCTAGGCAATGCTTGTAAACCTGAGGGACTCTCAGTCTTTTGTAAATATGGAATATTCTTGTGGAGAAAGGGCAGGAGCAGGATGCAAGATTAGGAAAAACTAGAGCTTCCTGAGGTGGTCTTTGAGAGGCAGAAAGTTCAAAACAGAATGGGTGACGTGATTGCCAGAAGTGACAAAATGGCACTTGGAGCCTCTGTCTCTTCTTCCACCTGTTCAACCTTTCATATTTAAAAATGGCATCATTTTATTTCTTTTCATATCTCAGATGGAGCGTACTACAGTAAAACACAATTGCCAGTTACTCAAAAAAAAGAAAAAAAGCACAAGATGAAAGAGATGCTATAATTTTAGGTAAATAAATACAGACCAGGTTAAGTGACAAAAAGTTTCAAATGTGATATTCATTACTTTATCAATAGAAATTTCACCAGAGAAGATAAATCCAGTCCTGCCAGATCCATCCTGTCACCTAATCAGTCGAGTCACCTTTGTGGTCTTGCTTTATTCACTGTAAAATACAGTATCTTGGGGGATGTCTTATCTTTGTTATTATTGGTTGTTTTGATTTCTTTAAGACATCCAAATATGAATTATTAGAAGTATTAAGCAGGTATAATTTTCTGCAAAATGTTTCTAAAGTGTGTTGGGCAAGCCAGGATAAAAGCAAAGAAGATGGAAGAAGTGCAACACCTGAACCCAAGACCGAGTAAGTGAATTTCTGAACTTAGTCTATGCCTAGAGTAAAGGTCTACCCATTGCTATCATTTCGTATGAGAGAAATGGGAGAGGGTTTGGAACATACCAGAACAAGCAAACAAGCTTCGTAGATATAAATCACAATTTCAAGTTGAAGAACTTGTCTTCCCCAAGACATTCTTTCTAGTGCGACAAAGCAAAACTTGACTAGGCAGGTGATTATGCCTAGGGCAAAATCCATGCTGTAACTGTTAAAAAGGTATGAGAAAGAACTGCTGGAGCTCATTCCTTCCCCTCCCTTGACAAGTCTGGACTACACAAGAAGAACAACTAATACACTTGTCTAGTATTTTAAATATCAAAGTTACTACACTTGTTGCTGCTCTGAAAAAAAACACCTTAAGTAGAAACAAACTTTAGTCTCCCATGTTGTTGAATTCAACCTGGTAACAAGTAAGGTCCTTAATGTAGTAACTACACATGCACAAATGCATAATCCAATGATAGGGATGCGTATCACTAAGCTGGCAACAAGTCTTGCAAAATGACAAACCCTAGTGACCACTTACAGATTTATGGAGATTGTGCATGCTATCCTTATGCAGAGGGCAAATAATAAAACATGAACTATACTTCCAAAAAGATAAAGAAAATGGGTTTTCTGTGTAAAGCAGGATGGCTCAGTCGGAATTGCTATTGCACCTTCTCTCTTTTGTTAGATCGCGTAAGGGCCAAGTTACTTCTGTTACTGCGTGCAGGAATTCCCCTGAATGGGCCTGCTGTTGATGAGCAGCAGCACTTTCCTATTTCAAACCACTTCTCTGTGTAGAATAATTTCCTACAAACATCAATACTTCCCAGTCATAAGGAGAGAAGAATTATGAGCATTGATATCAACAGCTCCCTTCTGCTCTAAAAGGATTTCTATCTTTCTTAATTTCTCTAATGAGAATGAAACCTTCAATTCATTTTTTATACCGTGTTTTGCAACACAGACTTGCAGTTACCAGGTAAAGCCATTTAAATGCTGATATATTTTCATATTCCAAGAGCTTTAACAAATAGAATTATGCATGTCGCAGAAGAAAACCAGTAAGGATAATATGAATGCCAAGGGATTATTACAGAATAGTAAGATGTTGATACCTTCATTAGGAAGCATGTCAAATTCAGGCACAGAATAATCAGTTTTTAACTGGAATACTCTGGACTCTATTTTATTCATTAGTAGATTCTCATACTTTGATTGAGATCATGCAAATCTCTTAAGTAGAAGGCTGGAGAGCTTTTCTCTGAGTAAATTCATCTGGTTGGTAAGGATGTGACCTGGGACAATATTCTTACCTTTTTCAAATCAGAAGTGTTTGGAAGCTTAAAGTTCAGATTTCGGCGCAAAAATCTTCCAGTAGTTTCATGCATAAATACCAAGACATTTACAAGAAGACAACAAAATATTTTAATTTATGCCCCATACTATACAACTGTATAAAATACCAACTAAGCATTCATTTGAACATTAAAAAAAAAAATCAGAAAAAGCAAGCAGCACACTGTAGTAATGATAACAGAAGGTGGCACAAGCTAGGATATACAACCAGAAACACAGGCAGGTTACTCACAACCTGTGTTTACAATTACCATCAGAAGGTGAAACACTGTCATCATCCCAAGACTTCCACAGTTTCTAGTGCCCACCTTAACAGGTAGATGTCAGTGTACTAAAATGACAAAGACCATATTGGTATTTAACATTCTGTTCTTTTAATTGAAAGGTAGCAGTGCTTTCCTAGGATTGCTCGGAAACAGAACTGCAACTACCTGGGTTTCTAATGCAAAACTAATGCTTTGATTGGTACTCATGGAAGAATGGAGAAAGGAAAGAACAGGAATTATTCCGATGATGTTAAACTGAATGAAGTGAAATGCTGAGTCCAGCAGTAATTTGAGGAACATGGAAAAAAAATCTTGGCTTAAACTGCTTAAAGGCAGTTGTGGCAAACCTGCAAAGTTCCTCTCGATTTTATTTATTTTATGTGCTAATAAGCAGTACAAGTAACCAGCTGGTTGTTACACCTTAGTAACACAAAATAACCTTATGCACCCCTGTGTCCATCAAACATGGCTCCAGCAATAGGCAGCATTAGGACTTCTCAACACTGTTAAGATGGAGAGTGCCACTTGAGTAAGGTCCCAGACAGACAGCAAGTACTAGTGTTCACTTCAGTTGACAGGGCACACCAATCAAAACAAGATTCTAACTGCAAGTAGTACTAAAGTTCAATATATTCCTGCTCTCTGTAGTCACAGGATATCAATTTCTATTTTGCTTAGTATAATGACAGGCCTTCAATAACACTGGCATTTACACTGTGCCACAACTTGGAATGACTTCATTATACCTCTTACTTTTTTTAATATTTATTTAAAAAACAGGGTGCGAACCTGGGCATTTAAGTCAGTGTTTACTTCAAATGGCACAGAATGGATTTCTTTATATTAACTCCAGCTACAGAACTCATTCTCAGACCAGCTGTGGCAACAGCAAACCAAAGAACCACGGTTTGATTTCTAAAAACATGTTGAGAACCTTCAAACAACCCCTAAAACTGTGATATTTTCCCACAGATATCAGTTACTATGTCTTAAAAAAAAAAAAATACTGAAGCCTGTTTCAAAGTTAGGATCTCCATTTTAAAAAACAAGTAATAAAATACACTTCTGACATCTTTCTTTCTCTAAACTTGTATGTCAGGAGCTACTGTCTTTAAACACTACCATATAAAAAAACCCTAAAGCTTCTCCCACATATAACCCATTACTTAAGTATGCATCATTACTTGGCATTAAGCATTTCTAAATACCAGCTTATTTTGGAAGCAAAGCTAAGAAAGTTTATATTTATGGACAAAGCCAGTAGAAAAAGATACAAGTGTGCAGTTTGTAGAACAGTTCACATCAGGAATGAACAAGGAAAAGGCACTCCATCTCTCTTCACTGTTCTACACACTGTGTGCAATTTTTCAATCACCATTAAACCTTTGCTCACAACAATGCAGATTCACATACTGAGTAGAGTTCACATCTCTCCATTGCCATTTTTTTACTGAAAAATTACATTGCTGTGAATATACATTAGCTTTATTTATACATGTAAGAATACTTTTTTTCCAAATGAGAAAGTCAAAACTACTGAACAAATGTTATTGAAGATATAAATTATTTAAACTTAAATAATTTAAAATCAACTTATTTAAACAACTTTCCTATTGCACATTTTTCCATTACTTTGCCAGATAAAACCCTATATAGGCATTTAAAAGGTTAAAATTTTAAAAGCACAAGTTACATAGCACCAAAATAAGGTGCTGAAGACATGGTATGCCTGCTGGAAAAATGAGTGCCAGTAAAAACAAATATAAATATATATGTATATACACACCTAGTAGTAAGTCCAGGATGCTGAGATAATAAATACTTTAAACAATTTCCCAGATTTCCAGAAACATGTCAGAAACTATAGAAAATAATGCAAAGTTACTTTAGAAGACCAAGAAGACATGCACAAAAACTATTATAAGAAAAAAGTTTACAATTCCCATACTTTAATCTTTAAAACCACCTCTGTTATCGTTATGTACTCCACACAATGACTAGCCTATTAGTTTGAGGATTTCTGTGAGTCAGAACAAAGAAATCTTCCCCCAGTTGCTTTATAATGGAACAGCCTACAGTACTCCCAAAAAAATAAACCTAGTTTGTCCTGTTATGTCTCAAAAAATGTCGTCTTCTGCCTATCTTTCATTCCCAGTAATCTGGGAATACACTCATGACATCCATCAACCAGCAGCATCAAAAATAAGGATGAAACTTCCTATTTTTTTTTCTGAGCAAACTTATATTGGAATTTCTCCTGCTATAAGTGCTGCTGTTGCCACCAAACCTGTGACCTCTGTGACCTGCTGTTTCCACAATAAACGTTTCCCTTGCATATGTCTACTTGTAACCCTTGGAAAAACAACAGCAGTTCAACTTAAATGGGCAGGAGTATAATCTGGCCTTCTTGTCTGAATAATTTTTGGTTTGGGTTTCTTTGTTTCTTCTTCGACATCATTTTCCTGGTCACTCTCACATACGTGGACGACAACGCTAGGAGTAGTATCAGTTGCAGCGTGTAGCTCATACTTTTCTCCTGGAAGTCAAAATATTAGCAGAATTGGTTAAAAAGGATTCATCCTACAGAAAAGTATGAAAGAAGTTACTAAAAAGAAAGGAATACATAAAAATGTGTAAGTAATACAGTGATGATAGGAGGCTGATGCCACAATGCATTAGATGGTGCAGGCAGGTGCATTGCCAGTCTCATTTACCATCCAGAAGTATTCAGGTTCTGTTTTCAAAGCAACATAGCTCAGCTGCTCTCTTAAAAGCAAGTTTACGTAAATTACCCTGGGAATTCAAGAAAGCGTTCTACACGAGCAGTCATAAGTCTTCTTGATGGGTTTTTGTCATTAAAGCGTACAGGATTATCTATCCACTGTACCACATTCAGGAAGACTTTGTTTTCCTGAATGACGGCAAACCCACAGGATCTTCCTTCCCCCCAAAAGCTTTCAGTGTTAAGGAAGCTGGATGCAGTTCTTCCCACCTCACACAGAGGTGCTCTAACACTGTTCTGACATTCCATGGAGCATCAGAGCTAAACAGCAGGCTTCATGTGCATATACTGTGAAACACTCAGATATAATACAGCCAGTGTGTAGAAGTGTTATAATACAAATTTTATTGACCACTGATCTGAAATCTGTTTTTTTCCATAATATAAAGAATTACTTTTAAATCTAACCAGGTGTTAAATAATTTTAATCTTACATTAGTTCAGGGAGAGAGCAAACTATTTCTTTTCACCACTTCCCTGATCAGCTCCCTTTAATTTCTTTTCTTGTTACTTTATACTCATTACCTCCCAGCGGAAAGAACAGTCTCCATTAAGACCACTGCAGTGATTTGCAAATCAACTGTTCAAAAAAGCAAACACCTGTGGCAAGCAGCACACCCTAGTGTGCCAAGGCTCTGAAGTGGTCTCTGCTCTGTTTCCCAGAGAACTTTAGGAAGGCGAACTGGCACAAAGAGCAGATCCACAGAGGAAAAGGCTCTTGTCTCCAGTTCTTCAGAAACACACAAGCAATTGTGATAGAGTAACCCCTGCTTGCTCCTTGGTACCAAGTCATTGCCTACGTGTTCCAATGAACATCACAATCAAGAGACAGAGATCTATAGGGCTTAACATTCACAATATATATGAAAAAAAATCTCAAGAGAAAAGGGATCACAGGTGTGCCAATGAGCATACTGCAGGGCATCTCAGTAACAGAACTTTCAGGGGGAAAAAGGATCAACTTTTACTGCTTCGTAATTCCTTAAGTATTTATTTTAAGGCCTACAGGCTTCTTTTTGGTATTGCTAAAAGTTAAAAGGAAAGCTTGTAGTAAAGAAAGCAGCACCCATGGAACAAGCTCCAAACTTCCATAAAATCAGTAAGCTGTAGCGTTATTTATTTATTCATTCATTCCACATGTTTCATCAAAACCAACTTTTATTCTGACAAGCATAGTCTTATGGGACTTCAGTTTCAAAACCTGTTTTTATCAAAGATTTTATTTTCCTGAAATCATCTAGTATGTCAGCAATATTATTGATTGATTTTTTTAAAGACCTACATGCAGGCTCATCTGCTTAGTTTACATATTTCTGGATAAACAAATGATCTGTGGCAGCATTTTATACCTCTACTTCTAACTGATATCTTTTCTATAAATTGCTCTTGCCGTTATAATTGACATGCCATTTAAAAGATGGTATTTATTAAAAACTAGCAATAATCTACCCCAGTTTTCATGCCAGCATAAGCACAGATTTTTGTACCTCCACAAACTGCAAAGGGCTGAATCTTCACAGGTAAGAAGAATTCCCTAGTGGTTTGTGAGATGCACTGTATTTTCACTAGAATCTATCACCAGCATACAGTCAACCATAAACTACTACACAGAAAGCTGATGCATGAGGAGCTGAAAGTTCAGCCCTACCCACTTCTCCACACCTTACTATTGACATAATGAGACATGCTCCCTAAGCTGGTAGGTAGACGGGTATATAATAACACTATAGTAAAATGACTCAGACTACAGCTTTTATTTTCTTTGATACTGCTACTAAATGTGGCCATTTTTTCTCTCCCCTAAATTTAATAGCGCAGTTGCAAACAAGTTAAATCAGACTTGTAGATCTTGGGTTATATAATTTGCACCAATTATCATTAAGTTTGTCTTAACTGAGGTATCAAAAAATGTGAAAAGCAGAAGCATGTTTAACGTAAGAGTTCAGTTTAGTGGAACTTTACATCTGTTTCTGAAAGTAGCATTTGGTTTAACACACAAATAGCAGGTAGAACTTTCTCCTGTCTGTGGTGCTATCTATTTTTAACAAATAGACCTATAAACAGTCTACACAGCATAGTTAGCTGAAATCACAAGCAACTTATGGGATAGCATAAGAAATAAGGGATAAGTGTACATTCGTAACATCTCCTTTAGTTTGGATGGGGGTGAGGGGGAAGAGGAACCAGATATAAACATTTTTCTTTTCCAGGGTGAAGCTATCTCAAAGCTTCCAATAAATGAATAAATTGCAGCAGCAGAAAGTTAGGAGTAAGGAGTGGCAGAAACTTCTCCCTCAACTCCAGAAGAAAATTAGGTTCACACCGACAGCTTCCCTGCTACATATACTACTACCTCAGATGCAGAGGTAATTCTAGCACACAGCTGTTAACTGTTTCATTGTCTTAGTCGTGAGGAGGACTTCCCTATCCCTTCAAAAGGTATGTAACTACACAATTGCCTCTTCATTTCTAGAAAGCTGCTTCTTGAAAATTTAAGTGAACAAGCTAATAGATTATTGAAGCAACATTCATGCTCTCTACAAAATCACAAACCAGATCACACTGTGGAGGTCTGGGCCCTCCAAATGATCCTGTGGAATTACTATGTGTGTAAGAAACCACCATTTACCAATACTTTTTCTGATATTACAAATTTAATTGTTAAGATAGCAATCCATTTGGAAAGTTCTAGAAATTCAGGAAGTTTAAAAGAGGTTTTAATTTGACCAAAATTCTAGCATTTCTACTCCTTACCTGGTCCTAACTTGGAGATAGCATATAAAAGGTCATAGTTAATGACTGGGGTCGCATCTTCTACTTGCTTCCAATCAACAGGTGGAGAGGCAGGAGGTGAAATCAAAAACTGTTTGTCTGGATTTGGTGGTGCCAAATGTGAGCTTCCAATGTGCAAAGTCTGAAAAAAGCATAAAAACCAAAGCTGTTTCACTATTATCAATGAATCCATCATTCATGAGGAATTTTAAGGTTTGGATAGATGTTATGCTGTAACAGGCACTCAAGGTGGCAGCATGTAACTACATTATTGAAGAGAGCTATATGAAAGACCCAGTATACAAAATACAGACAAGCCACCACATTCATTGACTCTGATGAAACATGCAATGAAGTATGCACATCCGCATCTTCTCATTATGGGGTTTTACAAAAATTTCACCAGAAAATATCTGTCCTTAAAATACTGAAGTAGGAGGAAGCTGGATATGGGCTTTAAAGACCTAATGACAAATGTGTTGAAACTCATTACCACAAGTGAGAGTGGTGAGAATTCTAGAAGGTATATAAATAAACTGGCTCCTTCAGGACTGTCCCTAGGGACATCTGAAACAGACACACATAGATTAATTTTCCCATTAAATTTACGGAGGAAATTACACAGCAGCTACCAAAAAGCACCCAGATTACCAGAACCAGAGTTTCACATCTTTAGCATCAAATGCTAGCCAGCTATCGAGCTGCACTGATGGCGACCTCCAAGTACAAACGTGGGCTAAACAAATGATTTGCAGTAGCGAAAGCAGGATCAACAGGTAGAATCCCGAACATGCAGCTCTACACTGTGGATTCCCATAGATACTGCTTGAGCCTGCATGTGTGTGCGTGCGTGTGTACTATTGGCAGAGCACACTTGGCTTCCCCCACCCCGTTAAACTCTCTTTGACTACTCTTATTATTATCATCTACTCCCTTTCCCCAAGGTTATCAAAACAATACAGAGGGAGACATAAATGCAAAACACTCAACAGCCTCCAAATACTTGTAGCATTGGAACAACCTGTGATTCTCTAATCAAACTAGAAAAACTAACAGTGTTGATTAGCATGATTGAAGACCTGTGGAAGTTTATTACAAGTAAGTTAAACTTTACTACCTTGTAAGGATAATCACAAAGACGACTTACCTGAGCAAAATACAGTTTTATTTCTTTTCCAAGGAACTCTGTCTTGTGCAACTGAATTCTAGCATCTGCTGCAGATAAAGGGTTACTGAAATTTATTCGTACTCTTTTGAAGCTCTTAAAATACTGAAAGGTGATATCTCTGTCGTATGTTCTAAACAGTGATTCAAATTTGGCCTGAAAAGAAAGGACCAGAGAAGAAAGTGAATATGCAATACTCTGTTTTCTCTAAATACAGAAGTAAATTGCAGTTACTCGTACGGGCATATTACATCTTTAATATTGATGTATTTATAACAGCTTAGATTTAGTTTTCTTCTTCTCTTTTTTATAATTAATTTTTCTAACCTTTCATTTGTTTTCTAATAGTGAAAATAGCAGCTCTTTTCTTCCTTATTAAAAATAGATTATTATCATTAATAAGTGTTGGACATGGTACTCTGATTTAGTGACATAATAGGAATAGTATTGCTAAGAAATTGAAAAGAAATGCTTGTGTTCTAAAATTAATATCCAAAGGCCTTGAAAAATGTCTGCCAAGCATGCCTTTGTTTAAGCATACAATTATCAAGGAAACAAACACAACAGTTTTAATAAAGAAAAATGAAAAAAGCATATTTGCAAGCTAAATGTAATTTTCTTCAGTGACTCAGCATGCATAATAAAGTTCATTAACATCTCCTGTTTTAATAGCTGCAACTTTCATTTAGGAAAATGAGCATATTATTACTGAACTGTAGCTTAATAACCTCTTCTATTTCTGGAACCAAATTCTAAAAAGGCCCCACTACGTTTCCTATAAAAAAAAAAATAATCTTAAGTACTAACCATACAGCTCCTTAAGGCCTTTGACACAGTTTCTGTTTTGACTGTGTGGTAAGGGTAGGACTGGACCAAAACCTCATACCTTCATAGACCTGAAGCTGAGTTACTTTGCCATCCTATCTGTGTGAAAAGACTGAAGCACCTTTACCGATAGCTGGCTGTCTCCATTTTGTACTTTGGGTCTGTGCTCCTAGGGAGTCTATACAAACCCAACTTGGCTATTTTTCGTATCATTTACATGAAGAGTGCTTCCACTCTTACTTCAGGATGCTAGACCAAAGGAGGAAAAAGAAACAGTAGGTTCTGAAGCTGCCACACTCTTGCAAAGTGTTTCAGGCTCACATTGATAACACAGCAACCAGTCACAAGCCTTTTTTCAGTGATGGCAATAGATCAAGCATTCAGATTTCAGATATTTTCTCTTCATAAAAGCTTACCAGAAGTTCAACACAAAGCCAAAATAAACAAATATTTAAAATCACATTGCCTCATTTTTTTTTTACTGTTACATTTTGAATTAGTAGAAAAAAGCAACAAAGATTACATAAGGCAGCAATTACTTCAAAATTTCATTCTCCTTCCTGAAAAGCTCTGCTTCACAAACTCACCACAGCTGTGCACAGAACCACTATATTTCAAAGACATTTTAAAATGAGAGCTATTCTACTTCTTGCTGAGCCACACTTAAGCTTCTTCAAAACGAGACCTGAAACAAGACCAAGACCAACAAGGCACACAAAGTCTGTATTTGTTAGCCTCCTGTACTCCAGAGAGCTGGATGCAGCCATGAGAAGTAAGCCAAACCCACACTAAATTTCATTTCAAAGCTCACATTCAACATTTAAACTCAGAGAGTACCTGCAAGATTTGTGCAATATACAGTGTTTTAAAACACGTGTGATTATAGAGGTCATAAATGTCACACTAGCAATACGACACTAAACAAAACATTATTTTTGTCCTTAAGGTATCTTAGCAGTCAACAATTCACTGTATCAGGACTGAATTACTTATATTAATTCTAATCAGTTAAATATAAATCCTAGAGGACTTCTTATGGTTTTAAAATTGTGTTCTTAACTACACCGCCAGCCAAAAAAATCCCACGAAAGTGTAGTATAAATTATGTGCATCTTACTACCAAAATTCCAATCTAAACATTTGCTGAAAACACATATACAAGTGAAGAATACACTATACAGACAAAGAACTCTGGAAGTAAACTTCTGGTCATTTTCAAAAACACATAGCTTGAGATTTAATAATTTCCAGAGTTAGAGTCATTCATATCAGAGCAGACTGTTGCAGACTTGTAAGACCCAAGACCCTAACACCAAACCAAAATTTTCTTACAGGTCGAAAAGCTATCAAGGCATCTGTATTTTAAACAATTCGAAACAGCACCTATGTACTTCAATATTCCAGTAGTTCACAGAAATAAAGCACAAAACATAAAGCATACCCTTGTTTCTGCTTGATTGAAGACATCGCTATCTGCCACGCAGGCAATCAGAGAACTAAAACTGTAGTTAAAATTTCTAAAATGCATTTTGTGCTTTGCCAAAGTGATACGTGCTGTTCCGCAGAAACCAGTGACTTAAGGAAGCTGTTGGTCCTGCAGGCAGCGTTTATAAGGGAAACAAGTCCAGCCCCTCAAAAAAAAAAAAGGTAGGTTTCAGAGCATCCTGTGTGTGACAGCGAATTCCTGAACAAAGTCCTGCATGCTTTGAGGCAGTCAGGAACAAAATGTAAGCTGCGACTGGAAAGAGGTGACGTCAGCACATTAGTCAGCTTCCCTATGCTAATTACCAGCGCTCGGGAGGATGGAAAAAACAGCTGAGGTTTGCACAGCAGCTGCTTTATCAAGCCTCTTGCAGCATAGTTTCCACTGGTAGTAATTCCATTCAGTGCTCAGACAACATGCTCTTCACTGGAATGGGACAACCCATCTTAAGATGGAAAAAGTTACTGCTAAAGGACCAAAGTCTAGAGTAATAGGCTGTAATTAGCCAGGAGGAAAATTTCAAGACTTCGAAACGGAAAACAAATCCCTCAGGTCAATAGCTTTTGGTAATTTTGTGGAAAAAAATACATGGACTGAAATTCAGAGATTAGGAGGAATTTATTCAGGAAAATAATTCCACACACCTCCTTCCCTTAACAGTGAAAATTAATTTTGAAGCTTTCTTCAAAGCAACTATATGGACTAATTACCATTCTTACTTTATTAAAAATTCATTCCAAGC
The DNA here is from genome assembly GCF_000687285.1 of Phaethon lepturus. Lineage (NCBI taxonomy): Eukaryota > Metazoa > Chordata > Aves > Phaethontiformes > Phaethontidae > Phaethon > Phaethon lepturus. Next base: position 32,061 of record NW_010541281.1, on the reverse strand, counting down.
CTCATAAATAGTTGAGGTTTTTTGTTTTGGGATGGTTGGGGGTTGGTTTCTGAGGTTTTTCTGTTATGTTTAACAGGAGCTTCATTAGAAATCTGCTGGCAGGCTTTTTAGAGACAACCTGAACTACTGACAGCGGTGATGAGGTAAGAAACCTATATTACTGACATTTTCTGGTTTATTTGTATCCCCCTTTCAGAACATTTCCCAAAAAGTAGCACAGGACACAGGTTTTTGGGTGGGGTTTTTGTTGGGTTTGGGGATTTTTTTGTTTGTTTTACTTTTGTGTTTTGGTTTTTTCCTTTTTTTTTTTTTTAATCAATAACCTTTTAAAAAAATCATTAACATTTAAAGTAACTAAGTTTAAGCTGAAGCTTTTACAAGCTATTTGGAACGCTCCTATGCAGCTTCAGATCAAAATTTGTCATGAAGTAAAAATGATAAGTGCATTCAGTTCATTTCACTATAATAAGGGGCTATGACAGACGCATCAAGTTTTATGAAATGCTTGCAGACAACAGACAGTCACAAGTTTAAAACCTTATTTGATCGATATTTAATCATGCATAACTGTTCATATAAAGAGCTTTGTCTATTTCCATGGGCTCTACTTACTTGCTTAAAGTTAAGGACACTTATTATGCCTCAGGCCAAAATCTCCATTTAGTAGTCAAACTTTCTGCTACTGTAAAGTTACCTTAGCGTGAAAGACTGCTCAGGCCAACTTCCTAGCACCCTTCCCTAGAAGAAACTCTCACTTTAAAAATAAGCTCAGCTCAGGAAAAGTGAAGGTGCTCTGAAGGACAACTCAACAACTGGTGTAGATACCGTCAGTGAGATTAAACTCAATTCCAAAAGAAAATAATAGGTAACAAGCCTCCAATCCTCCAAGAGCACTCTAACATACTGGGTGTCTGAAGGACAGAAAGATAGGAAGGAACAGCAGCTCCTTTCCTCTCTACAACCTCCCAGGAAGATGGGATGCAGTGGCTATCCCGTCACTCAACACTGCCAAGATCTGGACTGGGCACACATACAGTGAGAACAGGTCTGAGTTCCCAAGCTCATGACCTGTACCCAGAAACACAGATACTTAGGAAGAAGATTCATAAACAGCCATAATGCCAAGCAGTGAACCACCTGAGCTCACACAAAAAATCATGCCAAGTATGTCTTGAATCCTGCCCCTGCCCTGGAATTAGGTCGTCAAGAGTCTTAAAGACTTAGGAAGTGGAAGCACCGAGCATGACTCCATAGACCGGCGGTCAGGATGCTCATCTGGAACATATGGCCATGAATCACCTGGGCATAAAAGGAAACCAGGCTTTCCACATCCTAGGTGAACGCTATAGCTAGTGATAAGAAACTAAAGAAGGTCCCCCCTTTAACCTGCTACTGGGTCAGTCATTTGGCATACTCTGAGGCTACCAAAGTGACTGCAGCATCTCTGTGGGTGACAGGTGGAAAGAATATTTCTTTTGTAGAGCGTCATAGGGCCTAGACAGGAGGCAGTTTAAGCTGCTCAACACAACGAAGCCTTTGGCAACCTAACTGCAGACCTTTACATAGCTAAGTATGGCAAAGCTTCCTAGCAGTACAGTGATTATGAAAGTCTTCAAAAGCCCTGTTTTGGACTTCACAGCTTAAAGTAGGACAGGTAGATCCTAGGCACTTGCATCCCTTTACCCCAGACTTACATTTTTATGCCCTGATCCCATGAAGAGTAAGACATTAAAAATACCTCTGATTAATAACCTCAAGACCACCTACACATTACTGAGACCCAAGGAAAATTACTTTACAAGTCTTACTACAGCCATCTTTCTAATATAACTTTGTCATCTAAACCAGGACTATAGCCTGCTGTATTACTGTGTAAGCTGTAAACAAACCATCTATTTTTGAGAACATTTAACACATCACAAAACAATTTTTTCACAGCATGTTCTCCAGATTTAAAATAAACATTGAGTGTCCTACTGATACACACTAGGTTTTTACTTTGCCCATTTAAAAGGACAAAGAAATAAGCTAGTCTTATTCTATTCTGTTTTATCATTCTCATCATTATTTTTGGTAAGGCTGTGTCAGCAGTCACTCTTAAAGAAACAATTCAGACAAACAAAAGAGATGGTTGCATACTAACACTCCATTCACAACACAGAATAAACCAAGAACTAATAATCTGGGGAAAAAAAGATTAAAAATTACTTTTAAATGGTCTAATATCCTTACTACTATGCTTGATTAGAACAAAAATGCAGTCTACAATGCCTCAACTAGTAGATTAAGTGAACTACCTTGAATTATTAGAAAACAAACTGAAGGACTTTTTCAAAAGAAAAAAAATTCTCACTACCCCTGCTTCATTTAAAGAAGTGTTATTTAAGTCAGCAGCATTATGTTGAGAGCCCTGAGATCTATTGTAGAAACCAAGAGTCAAAGTTACAAAACCACCATTACAAAATCCTGACAGTGTTGCAATGTTTTCTGTGGTGTTCAGGTCCCTGTAATATTTGTTAACCACATGCTAACGAACTGTCTGGTACAGGAACATGGCAAGACTATCAGAACTTCTGGATTTGATGTTCTGATACTATCAGAGTGCAGTTTTTCTTCTCCCTTGTCTTCAGAGAGGTCGCTGCTTTCCATCTTCTCTTTGAAACTCCCTAGTGACCTACAGAAAGAGAACAAGGGCAGGGAGATCACCTGCTTAAGATACATGCTGTCATCCAGGTACCAAAAAACATCTGGTACTCAAGAACAAAAACTTCATCAGTGCAACGGGATGCTGCCGTACTTTGGGCAACAAGAATCAGGGAAACCAAACAGGTAAGAATAGTATGACGTGACAACATGGTCAACCCTGCTTTCTCAGGTTTCACTTTTCCCTCAAAAGGTACAGATTCCAGGGCTCGAGTTTTAGAAGTTGAGTTCTAAAAATTGCAGACAAGATGTTTAACGAAGACCTAAAGTAAATTACTCTCTGACATCAATAGCACCTCTACTAGCAGCACTTCCCAGGCAGAGAAATTTAACAGAGACCATTTTTGGGTTATTTTTGGGGGTGAAAGGAGAAACAAGGAGTCAACTGAGTATATGGAATAGTGGGAACAAAGTGATTGAATGCCATAAGTAGTTCTATAATTTAATCTCCGCACGCAGTAAAATAGGTAGGCACAGAAGAGGAGGAAATGAGACCACAGAAGTAGAAAAATGGCAAGTCACAAAAATGACTGTTCATTGCCGATAACTACATTAGCAAAGCTAACAAACTGTGGAAGAAAATTAACATTAAAAGAAATGTGGTGGTAGTTCTGCAAGCTAATAAAATGATCACCTACAAGCTGTAAATCAGAACAATATAGTGCATATTCTCTCATCCCTGGCAGACTTTTACAATTGCCCTTGGAGGATGCTCTTTACATAATCCCTGTACTCCCACTATATACACTTGCTGATCTTTTGCTTTCCACATAAGAGTTTCTATTCCTGTCTTCATGTTTACTACCTTGCCTTAGCCCCTATTTACTACAGGGATAAACATCTTGAAGTTATCTAGAATGAATAATCACACTTACTGTTTTCATTTTCCTAGTGGTTGGGACAGGAGAGGAAGGGGCAGACAGTGAAGTAACAACAGCTTCCAGAGCTATGTGTATATGTCTAGGGCTGGTAAGCTGTACTCTGCATGCACTAGCACACACCTCAATTCAGGCAACCTTCTACCCGGCACAGTTCCATCAGCGCAGGAGCAGGGGCATGATGTGCCTGCATGGGACAGGCACACTGAAGGACAGAATGGGAAGAAGCTAATAAATGTTCCTTTCTAGAACTTAACACTCATGTAGAGCGTGGCTTCAGCATGCATTCAGGTAAAAAAAAAAACAAACCCAGAACTCAGACCCACCGAAAAAGGAATGAAGTTTAACATATGAAGAGCTAATGAGCACATGTCCTTAACAGTGTATTTTTCTCTACTGCCTTTAAGGATGCTCTGCAAACTAACACTGCTGTCAGAAAACAGTGATATTCTCCATCATTGGAAAGCCTTCTTTTTTGGGATTCAAAGAGTAGGTTGTTTTTATGTGGTGGTTTGTGTTGTGGGGCTTGTTTTGTTTCAAAACTTACTTGATGAGCAAGAGAAGTCACATCAATGTTGGCTAGCTCAAAGAGCCAGGAGTGAGGGCAGTGAGTTAAGTCAGTTGCCTTAAAATGTCCACACAGTTCTTAGTCTCATTTTACTAGCCAAAAATGAATCAACGCACACCACTCCCCTGGCCCCCCACAAGTTCCCTAAAACAAAGATGATGAAAGGAAATCTTGACATCATTTCTTTTTGCAAGTCTGACAAGATTTGTTATGAAGTAAGATTAACTGGCAGACCAATCTTACGTGAGTATACTTTTCTCCTCAAAATCCTTACAATAGCCTGAGCACTGGGAGACTGGCAACCTTGATGTCTAACCCAAAACACTGGAATGGCTATACACCTACTCCTGCAGCCAGGCAGTATCACAGCCCTTAACTTAGCCATACAAATTTCTCCTATGCCAGGCAAACCCATATCAGAAACACAGGTAGTAGAAGGGAGTCAGAATCATTATATGACTGAAAACATTAATGGACAGTTTCTTCTGCTTCGTGGTTACGAAAAACCGTGTGTTTTTCAAAGTTGCGTACTCATCGATTTTACATTCTAAGCATTCATCAGATCATCAGAAGGATATTACAAGTGAAATAAGTATATACACTGAGTTGTATCAGCAGAGAAATAATCTGCAACATAACACCTTTTTAACAAGCAAAAAAAGTCTTCAGTACCATGGAATAAACTGCACAAATAGTATGTGCAAACTTATTTACAGTAAAGAAATCACACAGAGCACAGCAATACAAGTACACGAACTGGTTTTCCAAATTACACAGAGCTACGTGCAGTGTATTAAGTCAAGGTAACACCCACACAATGACAAAATGGAAAAAAGGGCACAAAGCATGGAGTTAAGACTATCATCATCAGCTCCTCATTAACTTTGTTTATAATGTGGAACAGCAAACACATGACCATTCACTATTTCATATGCTTACAAGTATTTTAGTCACTGAATTTCCCGTCATAAAAAGAGACAAAAATTTATGCAGTTTTAACAAAACTTAAGCATCTGATTCCATGTAATAGGGTACACAAAAGAAAAGCCTATCTGTCTGTACTACATCAAGTTATATAAAGTACTATATAGGACTGCCATTTGAAAAAAAATTCAATGGCTATAGAACGCTGAACTATTGGACAATACTTTCATATCTAAAAAGCCGCTTCTCAGAAATAAAGCTTGAATACTTGTCAGCAATATTTATCAGAATACTAGTTCAGCACAATTATCACTAGCATACTTCATATGTTAGCGTAGATACTTATTGCAGATAGACACAGCTAGACTCACTTGACAATGAAAATTAAAGGCCACGCATCTGGGGTGCAGTGCCACGTCTGTTTCAGACTTTTAGTTGTTCCAGGAAAACCTTTTCCTCTTCTAAACAGAAAACAGAGCAGAGGAATGAGTGACCATTTTCTAAGATGTTAGGCAAAACATGTAAAAGCAAGCAGAAAAGCTATGAAGATTCTGCACCTTTACTGAGATGATACACATGCTTAAGGCTCAAGACTTATACTTTTATATACCTAAAATTACGGAAGGATAAATCAAAACAAGTTTTTCGAAAAATGCTAGCTATTCCTCCTGTATTTATTTGTGTTTAAATTCATTTACTGATTCACTTTAATTACAAAATTATCTACAGGTAATATATTTACAGTAGAAAGAGCATATAATGAAATACCAAGTCTTTCTGCAGTAATTGGGTAGGGGGACTGAAAAAGGGAAGGAAAAAGTTCTTGCAAGGTCAACCAGAAACGTTCCCCCAGCCCCAATCACAGAGAGAGAATTTGGTTTCAAAGACACAAAACAACCTTCAAGAAGATAGGATGCTTCTTAAAATTGCCTGCAAACACCTGAAAGACTGTCCAGCAATATTATAGTTCAATCCACTACATGTTGGGGGGGGTGAGTGTGCGTGTGTGCAAGAAAAGAGTAAACCCGCAAAATAAAAAGCCAAAGACCAAGATGATAATCTTTAACCAAGACAAATGTAAACAAGATCGTTTCCATGGCCAGATGCAGTTGCAGTGTTGATTATTTATTTCTATTTAAGGTGGAAAGGGGAAAGAAAAGGCAATGGGCACAATAGTACAGTCTATAACTCATCACAGAAGTGGTGCACATGCCACATTACACAAGGCTAACTATGGAAAGGGAAGGGCAGGAAATCCTTAAACAACTCTTTTCTAACTTAAACTTGTTGAAGGCTTCTATAAATACAGGTATCTATATAAATCCTTTCCACAGAGTGGAGATCAAAAAAGGGGAAAGGAGGAAAATTCTCCAAAGATCATCTATATTTATTATGAACTAAAAAAGAACAAGGGCTTTTAAACTAAAATGTGTTAATAGGCCATTTTTGCATACTATAGAAAAAGCTTCTGTAAACTATTTACAGCAGAATTGAAGGAAGTTACTTGTCAAAAAGAACACGTTCCCACACCCCCCAAGATATAAAGTAGTGTCTGTGTAACTATGAAGTAAAGGAAGCGTGAGGTATTCTTCCTACCACTACAACTAGGAAAAATCATCAGCAGTCTGACCTTTTCATGGTTATTTATTTGAATACCAGCGTGGGAAAACAAAATCTAGACAGTAATTAACAGATAGGTGGATTTGCAAGGTGAAACAATTTAAGAAAGAAAGAAGGGACATGCTATACACATCAGCTACTAAAACAAAAACAGACGTTCAGATAATTATTTCTTGAGTGAGGGGGCACCTTCTGAAGATGAACAACACTGTTTTGTAAAGAGGGAACAGCTGTAAAGTTATTTATAAGTTAGGTTCAGCAGAGGGAGAGGTCCAGGGGATAGGGCACATGCTTAGAGTTGGATTCATACATTCTTTAAGCACGTCATACATATTCTGACACTTACCACAGCTGGAGAGCTACACTCTGATGCTGCCTCTGCACATAGCCCATGCATTAGGGTGGGCTAAGGGGCATTGAGGAAATGTTAGTGCTGGGCTTGTACACTGGTATCTAAAAGATACCATGTTTGAAGACTGAACAGGAATCAATTTCAGAGAAATGGGCCTTGAGCGTTAGCCTAGATATATCTAAGTGTTCACAGTGATGCAAGTAGTACTATCTGCAGCAGCCAAAACAAGAAGTGATGAGAAATGGAAGTTCTTGCATAAAGACAATCATGTCGTGACAGCTTACAAGAAAGGATGGAGAGTGAAAGACACAGGAACCAAGTTCCCCAAACATCTCTCGAGGTAAGAGGGGAAAAAGGACCCTAGTAAGTGATCCAGCAGTGTGTCACAATCCAGTCTCACAACTGAGAGTATATTATTCAAACCCTATCATACTGAAGTCAGTGTGGTCAAAGCTCCCCGATATCTAGATGTTCCAGTAGCTAGCACACTTTCAAAATTCCTGGTTCCACCCTGGAGCTAGAAGCAGCATTCACAACACACACAGAAAAATGCTAACAGAACACTGAATCTAAATTTATGATTTTAAAAACCCAAGACAATAAGCTGTGATCTGTTTTGATATATACACGTGTAAGTACAGTGATGAAGACTATATATTTTACAAAACAGGATTTTTTAAAAATTAAGGTTTGAGATGATCAAGCAAAGTTATGATCCAGATTCAAATACTGAAGACTATGCCTTCTAAATATATATATTATAATATGTTAGAGTAAAAGCTTGATGTCAGCATCCTAGTCTTAAATATTACTTGAGGAAAAAAAAAAGTTGTCTGGCTCTCCAGCTTCATGAAACACACACTAATCACAGCGAAATTAAAAGGCATGTGGCATTTTTGGTTCAATATGCTTGAATATCCATTGAAACTTTTCTGAAAAGACCAAAAAAAGTAAAGATATTTTTATTCCACTTTGTACATTCTACATAATGAAGGAGATAATGATAAAAGGTCAGTACAGAGGAGAAAAAGTAGAAGGAATGAATCTGTGTCAGCTTATCTTTATTCCCTACTCAACATCTAAATCAAAAGTTACCATTATAAAGCATGAATCATTAAATATTAAAGCTTCACATAAACCAATTCAAGGCAGCTAACTCCTTTCTCTTTGAGCAACCAAGATTTTGTTTTCAAATCTGTTCTGAAACAGCTGGATAGTAGTTTCGGCGTTTCCAGACCTATGATCAAGAACCTCTTATGGGTATTTCACATCAGCTAGTTAGACAAGGAGTTCCAAAGTTCTTTAACACAAGAAAACTCTGAAGCCAGCTGTCATTTCTACTGATATTTTGAAGGCTGCTAGGAGCACACCACCAAACTGTGTTTCGGTATGACTTGCACCATTACCTCTACTCCTCAATTCAGAGTGCATTGCAATATGACATGTCTATAACGTGTTAAGCAAAAACTTCAGAACAATTAAGTGACATCTGATAGTGAAATACAAAACCCAGAGATTCTTGTCTGATTGTACTCAAACAGAACCAGAGCTTTTGAGCTGCAATGAATCTTCCACAGTCACATTTGGGAAATAAATCAGTTCACCATGTCTAGTTAAACAAAACAAGTAGTAAGTAGGAAAGGATACAGCAGTATTCACTCCTCAGTTCCACCTGTATTTTCCTATTGGAAGGTCTTGAAATTCTGCAGTTTGACACTCCTCGAGGCTAATGAGGTAAAAAGGCAGCTTGGGCCATCACTGCAATAAACATTTTATTTACTTCCCCAACATAACAGCAAGGTGCTACCTTTATTCAAACCAGTGGTCTTGGTGGTCCCTCCTCCCAGAAGCTGTTTTGCAACATTACTCTGGTAGACTTTTGAGAACTGAGGTATAGTCTTACACCCAAAGATAATGCACAGGTGTCATTCTGTGGACTACTCCCACTCACAGATGGAGTACAGCTGATTCAAAAATCTTCAAGTGCTATTATTACTCTTCGATGACATTTGCTGAAGCGGCATACTGGCTTGCCTACAGTCCGATTACTTTACAGCAACTTTGGAGTGCTTTCTTTTGAATAAAAAAAAGTAGAGTGGTTTGGAAGAGTCAATCAGTCTTTCCTAGGATCTCCAAAACCTGTGAGACAATTTTTTTTCCAATCTAATTAGTAATTCTTCTAAGTTCCAACCTTATTTCTTCTCCCTTCACTTAAAAATGTCACCTATTAAAGACATGTGAATTGCAACCGAGGCTTACCCAAATGAATGCCAGTTAACTGACTAATTTTCTTGATCTTAGTTCAACAGCTTTTCACATGACAGAAGAAAAGACTTCCAGAAGGTTACCTGCATCTATTGCTTTTATTTCAAAAGGAGAATAAAGAAGAAATCCTATTCAAATTAGTCCTTAATGCAATTATAAACATGTATTTAAAGTCTGAAACTACAGATTGTACCCTGAAGCTGTATGTCCTTTCAGCAGAAAACCATAATGCCAAGTGATCCAGAGTTTTGACCACAGAGGTGTGCATCACCTATGGACAACAGTGAGGTTTCTATGAAGCCAAGTGCTGAATTCAGTTATTTCTCTGCACACAGAAGCTATCCACTCCACAACTACTCCACTGAGGGATTTCAAAAAAAAAAAAAAGATTCAAATAACCCACTGATGACTTTTTTAAACACAGATTTCAAAAGCACTGCCAAGAGGGAAAGTAGCTGTTTTTACTGAATAGACTCTTACAAGATTTTTTTTTTTTTAATAGGAGCTTAAAATATATGAACTGTTGCCACACTTGCATTATGTAGCCTACATATGTTCAGATGGAATATAAAGAGCTCGGCTCTATCATAGAAGGGCTATTTACAGATTCAATGTGTGACAGTTTTCCAGCCAGCATCTGAAAAATAAATACCTACAGTGTGCTTATTCCTTCCTTGGAAAAATCCATGACTTACACTTCCATTTCCAAGCATTAAACACTAAATTCCTGTTCACTGACTGGTAACATAAAAGTGGTAATTTGGAAATTCCACTACAGCATATTTGAGTAACCAACTAGACTCATTTAGAAAAGTTGTTAATATGGCAAGTATATTCCAAAGTTTAAAAGTCTTTTTTCAAGATGTTTCCACTCCTGTAAGGAATTTACTCAAATAATCCACAGTAAATGGATTAACAGTTTTGCCCTCATTCAAGTATTCTGGAAGGAAATAAACATTTTCATACAGTGTATTTACTAGCAACTATTTTTCTATTCACATTAAAAACACCATCCCATCTGGAAAAATGACTTTCAAGGTCTAAAAATTAGCATCCAAAAGTTTGCGAAATTGCAGAGACTAAAGAGAATAGTGGTCTTATTAAAAAATCAGTAACTGAGAGCATTTTAGAATTAAACTTCTGTTTAATTAAGTTGGTTTCATTGAGAAAAATATTTTTAATAAGAGGCAAAACCAGAACAAGTAAATAACTATATAGCATTCTGTCAGCCTGTATGGACAGATTATAAAGAGGCTATTCAAATACTCTAACACCTGTGCAAACCAGCATCTTAAACTGATCATGAATGAACCTGCTGAGGGAAGAACAGAGCCCTCTACCGGAAAATCTCCAAGATACCTCTCTACTTTGTTCAAGAGGTGACATTTTCAAACAAAAGTTTTAACCTGAACTGGGCAACCATGATGCTCAGTTATCACCAAATTCACGTAATACCACATGAAAACCTGATTAGCACTAGAATTGCTTCCCACTCATCTATACTTGAAAGCCATCCTGCACTTGGGAGCTCCAAACCATTCAGTCCAGAGTAGCTGGTGTCTCTGTGGAAAAAACACAGAAAAGAACCAAGCAAAGAATATTTATGACTGCTGTACACCTAGCAAGTATGTTAGAAAGCCCATAAAGTTTGTTTTCACCTGGAAAGCAGAAAACAGTCATTAGCAAATAGCATCTTAAAAGGTTAGGAATTTCTGAAGAGTACTCTATGTTCGCTCAGAGGATTACTAAGAGCCTATAACCCTATATTCAGACATCATTCAGGTTTAATCTCCTCAGGACATTACTTAATCCTTTAAAGAATGATCTGGAAAAAAGGGCATTGTTTATTGTGTTTTATTTTGAAAGAGCTCCTTCATGCAAGTATAAATCCACAGAAGAAAAATGTCCCTTAAAGTGATAGGGAGAGTTTTCTCAAAGTCAGATGACAGCAGGCAAAAAAGACTGGCTTGAGCCTTTTAGCAAGTTTCAATCAAGTATGATACCGGAATAAAGGGTTAAAGGACAACATTCATGATTAAAGAGTTGTGTGAAAACATCAGGTACTGGGCAGAGTAGGAAGACCAAGGAAGAAGCATACAGAACTCTGCTGTCAGTTATTTTGCTTGGCAGAAGCCAGCCAGGCAGCTTATGTGGGCCTCCAGACAAGCTGGAACAAGTACCAGCATATGCCGCAGGATGTAAAGAAGGGAGAATTCAGAACTTTGTAGAAGGTGACAGGCAAGGACACAAATGCAAAGACAGACATTTGTCCCACAATCTGTGAAATATACTTAGTGTACAAAGGAATTTGCAAGCTTTAGGGACTCACATAATCCACACACTATAAAAAAATTTTAAAAATAAAAATCACTGAAGTTACATTAGGAAAAAAATTGTCTTGGTTTTCCAGGACTTTCCAGAGCTCAAACCAAATGTTAAGAATGAGTGAAGGCTAAGGATATTTTAGAAGGACCACCCCCTAGCTTGCACATAAAGCCTGAAATGCATTCTGAGCAAGCAGTGTGAATCTGAAAAGTATATTTGGAACAGTATGCACGCTTTTGGTTTTAAGAATGAGAGCACAAAGGCCAGAAGTGACAAAAAGAATTATGAATGGCTATCTGGGGCATGGTAAAGTGAACAAAAATTGATGAGAAAAAAATAACCCAAATGGATTGAGAAGTGCAGTGATAGGTTCAAGCTTGGTTTTGTATATGGAGCAGAGGAGGACAATGTTCAGCTCAATGGTATCTTGTATGGCGAAGAATTAACTTTTAAAAGCGCTTCCTTGTCAATAAATTTTTTCAGATGTATTTAACTGAAAATGAGGCACCCATCCACTTTCCAAAGAAATTCAAAGTTAAAGTTGCCTAAGCACCATTCCTTTACATTGCGCTCTTTCAAAAATAGCCCAGTAGGTTAGGAAGACGCAGTTCAGTACGGCCAAACAGGAAAAGTGAATGCAGCATCTTTCACTTACTAAATAACAAAGTATTCAACCTATTCCACTAGACCTAACTCATCTAACCAAGAATATATCCACACACAAGCTGTTGCCCACAAAAAACCAAACAAAAACACAACCAAAAAACAAATGCCAAACAAACAATAAACGAAAACACTAGCCAATTTCCTATGCAGCCCCCTGAAAGAACTTGGATGCAACTGTCTTTGGCAGAACCAGCTCTCGTAAAGGAAGAGGAAGCAGCAAAAAGTAAGACTTGCCAGTCATTCAATACTCACAGCTTCATATCTATGAAAGGATGTCGGTAAGTCCAAGCAATTCCCTTCCAAACACCAAGAGCTCCCCTAGGCTTTTTGGATCAACAGCCCATGTCACAAAGACTACTGCAAGATTCGCTCCAAAGAAGATTGAAAGTTGTACTCCCTCACCCCACACACTTTTTTCTGGCACTTCTGATATACCCTTTTAGTCTTTTAATGCCATAATCATTAACATTGTTCAGATCACACATGCCAGTGCAAAAAGCATGAGAAGTTCACACACTTCAATGCATCTGCATGGGGGAGACATACAGACTGTAGAAGTTGGCTAATAATTACACTGATAACAAAAAAATATTCATTACCATCCAGTAAACAGATTGGCCAATTCACTGCATATGAGGATACATTTTTTCATCAGTTCTCTGAACAACAGTAATTAATACTGCAGTGTATGTACATTATCAAATACCTAACTCATGGAGTACTGATGCGGAAGCCTTCATTTCCACAGTTGTTTCAATTGCGCAGTCTTTTGACTTTGCTTAGTCATTACCCTAGAAGTAAAAGCCTGACAGTGGAAGGAGAGAAGAAAAGTAACAGTTTCAGAAGAGAGAGTGAAAAGGTGTCGTCCCCCCGACTTTAAACTATGCCAGCAGGAAAACTTAGGTAGAAGCAAGTTCAGGGAAGAAAGTAGAGAAATTCCCTAAGCATCTTAAAAACTTGAAAATTTTCCCCAAATCACCCACACCTTTTTTCTGATATGAAATTTCATATTTATTTCAAAACAAGCATTTTTAGAAAGCTATGAGAAAGTCAAAGAGCAGCAACTGCAATTGCTTGCTATTCTAACTATAGCCTTTTGTATTTATGCCACATGATGTGTATAAAATCATGGAAAGCCGCACTATTTCCTGATAGCAGAAGGCAAAGGGTGGTCACTCAAATATTTCTTTGACTAATTCATTCCACTGGGTTTTCCATAAGTGATTCATGGCTGTACTCAACTTTCCTGGAAAACATTTCACCAAGTCTGCACAGTATGTAAAGTAGAATATTCTCATTGTCTAGTTTCTAATTGTGAATCTTTGAGGCTCTCTCCTTAAAAGCAAACAGCATGTTTTACTGACTTCATTCTATCAAATATGATTTTGTTAATTCAAGCACTCCTATAGCCAGAATAACTGCCATCACAGCAAACATGCACACGCTTGTTTTCCTAAACAAGTTACTCCAGGCTTACACCCAGTTCTACTTTAACATGTAACTAGACTTAGTACATCCTTTAATAGTCTGTTTTATCCTCTCTTGCCTGTCCTGATCCTGACATCACTATTTTATGCCTTGATGCTGTTCCCAGTTAAAGTTACTGCCATACTATTGCCACTTTTCTAAATGAAAGGAGGATCAAGTCCTTATCTGTAAGCTCCTCTTAGAAGGGATTTATCACTCTTTAGATGTCGCTGCCAAAACAATACGACAAAACCCCAAAATTATCAATATAAACAAAGTTACCTGTTTAATACAGCTGAAGGTAAGACTATGAGGACACGTTACAACAATTTGACTTTATGGCAACCTTGAAAGCCAGAGGCTGTTAGGATCCAGTGAAAATAGTTCCCGCAAAAAGAAGCCTCAAAGAGCAGAGCTGTCAGCAGATCTAGCGCCCTTTCCATTAACCCAGAAAAGGCTACTGTATTTAAATAGCAGGGTGCTTATCCTCTATCAGTGTGCATGCGGGAAGACAAAACGAACAGGCACGTATATACATTTGAATCCCAAATCTACAGACACACTCATAAACAGAATTGGAGTTTCCCAAACAATACTTCTTGCTTCTTCATAGAAAGGTGGTAATTATAAACACTGTCCTGATTCAAGATTTAGGTGAAAATGTTCCACATGGTGAGAAATTTACTTGGCCTCTTAAGGGGAGCATCTCTGAGGAAACCTTCTCTGCCAAATCCTCCGAGACAGAAGTCTTGAGAAACTGGGAAAGAGGGTAGGTTGGGGACAGGGGATGGGGGTGTGTTTCATTTTATGTTATTTAAAAATTTTGAAAAGAAATCTAAATGCTTATTTTTCCCCAAAATATTATGAAAAAACCAAAACACATGCATATTTTTCACTCCATTTCCCATACATTCCCATTTACTAGAACATCAGCCTTAGAGGACTTAGGAAACAGAATTTAATTTCTTTTTCTTTCTTTCTTTTTAGGAAAATTTAGAAAGAGCCTCTCTGAATACTTCCATCTTCTATTAAAAGTTTGTTCTTTTCTTGGAAGTCACAACACTACAGAGAGTTTATTTCACAGTCACTCTGTGTAAACAATCACAACCTTCCTGAAACTACCTGCCTGACTGGTTTCTAAAATCCCTTGTGGTGTCAGTTCAACATAGCACACACCAGTGAGGCTGCCTTCAGTACTTGATCAAAGATCTGGTTACCCTCTGTCTGATCAAGCCCTACTCAGGAGGTTACTACTTAAACAAATGAGTCTTCAAAGTAGTTCCCAGGACCCTCATCTCCTCCCATTTTCACTAAGAAATTTAAGGGAACTTAATTTTGTTTAGTATGCAGATAAGCTCTGGGTATAGCGAAACTACATGTAACATCATTTCACATTACTTGTATCTGGGTTGCTGCCTCCATGCAATTCAAAGGGTAACAGGTTGATTTCTCCCACCAGACATTCTTTCCTGCTTAAAAGGGCGATTGATTACCCAATTCCTCCCTTCCCAGACAGTCTGACAAAGCACTGCTCACACTTCTCATGCCTTGAATATGGCTTACAAATTTCATTTTGATGAGAGCTTTACAATCCTTGCTTCAGGCAAGTTCTGCTGGACTTCCATTAAGCCCCCTCATTTGAAATTACTTTAAAGTGTTTACAACCTCTGCTCTACCCATTTTTACCAATTTTAGAAACATAGGTTATCACACACATAAGTAAAACAGTGCTATCAAAATAGGTTTTCAGTGTTGCAAAATTGTTCCTATTTCCCAGTGAAGGTTAAATAATAAAGAAATTTTGGGGCGATATTAAATATGGATATAATATCTCAGGTTTCCCTACGGCTTTCAAATTTCTTGTTTACTTGTTCACGTAGTCCCCCAAACCCTGCTTTGGAAAATACAACCATGAAACCTTTTCTACAGCCAAGGAAGAAAGGCAGACAGCTCCCTTCAGGGCACTACCCTGAGCTATTCTTAGTCTGTTTGTGATTAATGCCACTCTCCAAGGTATTTCTGAGGAACTTAACATTAAGTTACTGCAACAATAACGTCCTGTAGTCAAAGGAAAGCTACAATTGTATACTTAGCCTTTAACTAAATACAGAAATAAAGACATCTTTCCCATGTGAACAGTTAATGCTTAGCATTTTTTCCAGATGAACTGGGTTTTGATTGAACTACTTCTGTAAAAAGATGGAATATAAAGTGTTTTATTTCACAAGTTTGACTAAGAGGAAAACACACTACTGTGTTCAGGTGTTCTTCATAAAAAGGTTTGTGCATGATTAACAAATACTGTTTTAGGAGCCAGAGTTTCACAAACACTGTATATTTTTAGCCACCACAGACTGGTCGCTTCTTCTCAAAGTCATTTGATTCTAACAGCATCTAAGGAAAGCAATACCTTAATTGTTTCTAAAGCCAACTCAGAAAATTTTAGCTGACAATTCAAACCTGCCAAGCAGAGCAAAAAAAAAAAAAAGCTTACAACAAGCACTTCCAGTTCTACGTTATGCAACTTAAACGTTACAACAAGGTTTTTGCAGATTTAAATGCAAACAAATTACATAGCCTTCAAATAAGACAACATGCAATGCAAAGTACTAGCCAGAACAGTCAGCAAAAGAAAGCTATACTTAAAACAAGAAAGGGGAGAGGGAGGTGGGAAAGGAGGGGAAGAAAGATTAAATGACATGCAAATACATGAAAAGATTAAGTGTGTTGGAAAAAAAGAAGTAGGGAGAAAAAAAATAAGCACACACCACCTCAAAAAAAAACCAAAACTTACCAGCAGTTCCCTTAAGAAACTATGGTCTTGTGAATTTTTACAAAAGAAGCTACATTGTCAACTACCGGAATGAGTTAGCTGCCTGTTTTGAGGCTCAGAAACTACCAGTTACGTTAAAGATAAATCAGCTTGCAATAACAAAACTTTCCAGGGTATGTTCTTCCTTATAGGGGAGAGGAAAAAACCCAACCAAACCACCCCACACGGCTAAACTAGGAACAATTCTCTTTTAAGTTACTTTACTGCACACAGTTTCATCTGTAATTAAATGCAACTGCAGGATGTAGCAATTACAATAATTCCTTTCCTACCTGATATGGATGAGACTCCAACATACTATAAAATGAATACAATCGGTTCTGTCTTTTCAGTACTAAACTTTGATGTCCAATCTATCAAAAGAAAAATATTATACACTTCAAGATTTAAGGTGACCTGGTTGGGCTGACACATTAAGACTTTTCAGCATCTATTTGCTTACAGTCATTCTTTGGGTTTAGATTTCTCGATACAACTACTATTTCCCCCAAACCCTCATGGTCTGTCACACAGCTAACTTCTCAGTCTTCCTAGCCTTTACTCTGATTAGATATGTCCAACCGTTCAGAAAGTAAGTGGCTAACCTTCCAAGCTAACACCACTGCTCAACGTAACTGTTCCCAGCACTGTGCCAATTCCTCAATGCCACAAGCAACAAGTTCTCCTGCCAGAGCACTGCCCTGTGCAGGGGCCCAAAAGGGATCTCGGCTCCTCCGCTGACACCACCTCAGCTTTTGGACTACATTTGCGCAAACTGCCAATAGCTTATCTGTAAGTGGCTGTATTGCATTGCATTTTTGAAGCACTGAAGTGCTGCGGCTGGCTTTTGTTCTCTGTTACTTAGCTTTCACAGGATCCCTTACCTTGTACTTAAAGCTTACACTTGGGCAATTTTTAAGGATAAGATGATGGAGCAACTGCCCTCCTAATAATTATGGTTAAACTATAGGTCCCAAACACTGAGATGCAGGAGTTTAAACCAGGTTTAGTCTAGGAAAGGGAGACATGGAAGCAAAGACAGCACAGATTTAAGTAACTTCTACTTTCCAATTTATGATCAACCACCAAGTTGATCAGAAGTTAATTCTTATCATTCCGTCTGGTTCTCCTACAATCTAAGATTTTTTTAAATTTTCTTTATTTAGAAATTATATTAGACTTTTTAAAGCATCACATTTCTTCTGCTTCATTACTCAACATGGCATTTAAAAGAAGGGATTTACTACAGGTAACTTTAATAGCTGATTAACTGAGAGAAAGAAACGCCTCTCAAAAAACAGACACCAGTGTCATCATCATGGTTTTCCAGACCAAAGTACTCTCTAAATAGCACCAATTCAGGTCCCAGCTATGTCATAAAAGACTTTTCATCGCCCCCGAATTGCAAATCACAATAGGGCTTGACTATTCAGTATTTCTGCTTTATTTCCTGCACTGACTTCTTCTACAGCAATCTACCATGAGACAGTTACTAAAACATTAATTTAACAGAAGTCTGCTACTAAGTAAAAAGCTATTTCTGAACATTTTCAGAGATAAAAGCTTAAAAAAAAAATCAGCGTGGTGTTCTATAACACCTGAACTTCTGTGCATAAGACTTAAGCAGCTGCACATAATTTTGTACTGGTTAATTCACTTTGACTAGCAAACATTTTGTGTATCTTCTAGGCTTCAAACATACCTTCAAGACTGCATCATCTACAGGGTCAGAGGTTTATTACAGTAGGTATTATTTTCAGCTAGCAAGTTAAAATTTGCTGTCATTTACAGTATCTAGAAGGCAGCTCTTCAGAGGTTCCCAAGAAAGAAGCTGGCAATTTCAATTGTGCTTCCATTGAGCAGGCACAGGTCTCAGAATTGTCATCAGCTTTAAGAGTATGCTTGGCATACTCTTCTTAAAGGGAAGGAACAAACCTAAGAGACAAAGGGGCAATGCTCTCACACAAAACCACTTCCTTCACACCAGAATGCGATGATAGTTTGACAACACTGGACAAGCTCGTGCATACATATAACCTAATGCCAGGAATGCTGCAAAATCTGATGACAATTCTAAGGTATGTTTCTTGGAAACTGAACTCTGCTATTAGAAGAAACTCACAACCCGCAGCAGCTATCCAGCTGCAGCCTGGTCATCTACTTGGCCTACTTCAGAGCCTTCAAAAACCCTGCGAGTCCCTGCCTTAGCGATAAGGGCACTAGAGTGCAGAGCAGCGGCTCAGAAAGAATGGCCTCTTCCAAGATTGCAAGGCCGGTGTTGCCAGGATGCTTCCAGCTGCTTCCCTCATCACACAACAAGAGTAACCTTCTCCTCTCACTTTCAGTTCTGCTTCTGCTGTTTTCTAAAAGCAAAGTGGGAGATTAGGGCATTTCTTCTCATCCAAATACGCTTTGCTGCATGTTGTCAGCTATCGTTCTGGTGCACTTAATATAGCTTATATTGAAAATTCAGTCTCCATATATGTGCCAAATTTTACCTAAGACACCCAGTTTATCCTTTAAATTACAAAGATGGTTAACAGGTGAAACTAAATCTAGATACTACCTTGGATTTTTTCTTTTCTTTTTTTTTTTTTAAACTTGCAGCATGAATGTATACTTTAGTGGTTTTCCTTCTTTTGATCTTTAGCTGTCACTTCCAAAAAGTAAAGCAGGAGTTGCCCCCAAAACATTTGTCTAAATAGTTAAGTGTTTTTTTCAGCTGACAGATACACAAACTGTCATACTGAGTGAAGATATGGCTATAACCCTGACGAAATTTAACAAAAAAAAAAATACTTCTGCAATTAGCTATTTATTATAGTTTAAAAAATGCCACTATATCATGCCAAAACTACTACTTGAGGGAGTGAAAAGTTAAAAGAAAGACAAGGGCTAAAGTGTATGAAAACACCATGTGTTCTGGGGCTTTTTTAATGACTAGTTCTTTATAGCCCAACAACAGTTATTTAACTTAAGCATATTATCATAGGCAACCAAAGTTACAGCGTTCATCTTCTGACCACTCTTCTGATACAGTCTCTGTGACCAAGGGGAAAACAGAAGTCAATGGAAAAAAAATTATATCCTAACACCGGAGTCTTTAGAAAACCACAGTAGCTGTTCAGAAGCAGGCTGGTATTTTTCTGAACTTTAAAGAATGAAATTTTCCATTGGAGTCAGGGAAGGAAAAATGGAAGACAGTTTCAAAATATTTTTCAAGAATGTTCTGGGTGGGTAGCAGAAGAACAATATAATTTCCATTAGTTATTGTACTTCCAAAGACACACTAAGCTCACCTAGACATTTCAAAAGCATTTTAAAAATACTAATAAAAATAATAAAAGAAGCCACAAGAGTCTGGATTTTATCCTAAATCAAATGCATTTTTGGTAAGGTTAATGTCTAATATACTGTAATTTTCTCAGGCATGTTAAGTTAGTGACATACTAGATACTATGATAAATTATATAACCTGTTTTTGCAAACATACTACAATATAATCAATTACAGGCTATTTGGCCGCTAAAAAGCTAACTGTCTGCAAAGTTTGGGAAGCTTCCTATGTAACTAACCCTTTTGTTGCAGCAGCCACACAATAGCAACACAAGGCCTGAATTACTTCAGCTGCTAGTGGCAAGATCTTGGCATTAAAAAACCCCAACAAAATAGACATATGACCATCTGACCTAATCAGAGACGCCTCAGGGTAATTTTTCTGTTGCAACACTACTGGTAACAAAAAGCACCAGCATTTAAAGCTTTTGAGGTACTTAACAGGGGAGCTTTCAGGATGCATTTATTTTCTTTGTTTATATGGCAAGAACAAATTTGTTTTGATTGAATGGAAAGAGATCAGTATTAGAAAATAACTCCTGAAACCATTATAACTTCCTGAATATTCAGGGCAACAGTTTTTGTTTATGAACTTAGGCTTCAATTAACATCGCTAAAAACCAATACAGTTCTGCATTTCATTCTATGTTCTGCTTCCTCCACCCTTCCTCCAGAAATGTTTGGGTTTTGCATTTTTCAGCAGAGGAGAAGAAAACATTATTGCAGTCTAACATTGATCAGAACAGAGTTTTATTTTGGCAAATTGCTAAGGAAGAAACAAGAGACATAGCTCCATCTCAAGTAGTTTAATTAAAGAACAATCTCTCCTGAAATTGTCTCCTGTGAAGAATTACTGCATTTAATCTGCTATGGACTAGGTTACTAAAATTGCTTTTAAAGTTTTCCTGGCATGTACCAAAGAAAAAAAGTTATTATACACCTCTCACGCAAATGACCTTCTCCCCCACTCCTTTCTCAAGGGAAAAATATCTGACTCTTGATGTGAAGGCTTCATCTACTCATGCCTAACAGGCGGGCTCTATTTGGCATCCTTAAATTATATGCTGTAATGAGGCGTGAACACATGGACTAACAGCGTTTTTAATAGAAGTCACAATGATTTAACCTAGTCTCTGATCCGATTATTCTTTTGGTTATACAACCCCAGGCAAGAGTTATTCATACTTTCCACTGCCTGCAACAGCAGCTGTTTCACTATCACCCTTGAGCCTCAGGAAAATTCAAGCCCTTAATCACTGTTTCCATTAGCCAACCAATCTTTGCTATCAGCTTGATGCGATATGGCCGAAGTGCCTAGTATTCTAACTACAGGAAATTGATTAAAAAAACCCATCCTGCGAAGAAGCATCCACATACCTCAAAAGTTGGATAAATACCACTCATGAGTTCCCATTGATCCCTCTCGCTCACACAAGCTGCGCACATAAGCCTTCTTCACAATACTTCACAAGAAGTATTTTTTGCTTGACACAAGAAAATATCTCTTATTATTCAATATCACAACCTGCAAGAAATATACACTTTAGTTCTTATCTCATCTTTTCTTCTTTTGCTCATGTTCAATTTCATCCTCCTCCTGCAACTGTGCAAACCAGTCTGCAACGTATGTATTCCCACTTTTAGACTAAAAGTAGCCTCAGCTTTCTATAGTAATGGACATAATATTGCAGCTTCCTAGCAAAATCACCAGCCCTGAATGATTATCAAAATTCTATAAAGATATAGAAGTTGTTCTTAACACATTTCATAACTTGTATTAGCTACATTTGTTAGGTTACACCCTCCCTTTCTCATATTTTCACTAGAGAAAATATAGATAAAACACAGATGTGTTTTATTTAACTATACGAATTACAAACAACTTCTTCACCTGCAAAAATCAAAAAGAGGAAAAAACCAATTTATTATCACAATACAGCTTGCATCTTCTGGCAGTTCACCAGCTCAGTTACTTTGGATTCCTATCTCTACAGAGAAAGGAAACAGTACCTCTAGGAAAAAAGAGAAACAATTCTTCATGCCTTTCAGCCAGTTTTTATTTGGAAAGAATCCTGATTTTTAAGAGGCCTTTTCATCCAGACAGTCGCTTGTTTTGAAACCAGGCCCAAACCTTCAGGAAGCTTCTAGAATGGTAGTCCATCAATGAAAAAAAATAAAGTGATTTTATTTTACTCTGCTATACAGCATCTAAAAAAGTCTGACTTTTTTTTAGGATACAGAGATTTTTTTTTTTAAGAGTGTGAAACAGACAGACATACATATCAATCCATTTATCAAACAATCCTCATCTCACCATGATCTCCACTCAAAGCCAACATGCAATCCAGCGTATTTACAACTGAAAGACTGGACATATACCTGTTAAAGTATTACGTTTTTATACAGTTTCTAGGTTTGCTTCAAGAAAGCTCTCTGAAGCTCCTCAATAGGGCAACTACAACATAGCTTCCAGGAGAGACGCGCCTTATTCTCCTTGCCACTTGTCTGACAAATGACTCAACTTTAGCCCATCAGAAACATCCTTCAGATATAGACAGGAAAAGCTAATGGCAATACTTTAAACTCACTCCTACTTCACTCTCACAATAGTGCAGTTTGGTCACATTCATCACTCCTAAATCCACTGTTGCATCAAAGAGATACACTGTCTCATAGTTTGTGGTGATCGCAGTGTGCGTGTGTTGCACTTTCATAATACCTTTTGTACTTCAGGAACAACAAGTAACTAAAATCCAACTCATTAGGTTTGCAACATACTCTCAGCTCGATAGGCAAGAGTGCGTTTTCCTTCCAGGAAGTCAGCCAACATCAAAACTATTCCAAAAAAGAAAACCTCAAAAAAGAAAAAGAATTCAAATCCAGCTATTAACTTCTGAACTATCTGAAAATCTGCAAAGTAAAGAGGAAAGTTTATCTTGGACTATGAGGTTACATTTTAATAAATGAAATCCCCTGCACACACTATGAGTATTGATAGTTCTGCTTTTATGAGCTGGACCAGTAATAAACAATGACTCACATAGTTAATGAAAAGAAGAAAGCCATTCTAGTTATCTCTGTCAGTAACAAATACTTGGAGGAAGAGTCAGAAGGTATAAAGCCAGGTACATATAAACTACTTTTCTCCCGTCTAAACCTGGCAAAAGCACTTCACAAATTCCAAGGATTAAGTTACACCCTAATCACTGTGCTTCACAGATACTACGCATGAACCAGTCCCACCCCTTCTTTAATATTAGGCTCCTGGACTCCCAAACATTCTAGGACAATGACTTCTGCAGTTGTAACTATGCATTACACACAGAAAAACATTTTTGAAAATAATATTTTATACCTCAGTCCCAACTTAAGGTTCATTGAAGACAGTGAATATTTCAGCTTCACTAATGCATTTCCAGCATCTTCTCATATTCCATGAGAAAAATAAGAGTACAAACATCCCACACAGTGGCTCATTCCCACACCTCCCCTCTCATAGAAATGCAATCCTTTACTCTTCAAACTTTTTTGGTAGAATCTGATGGAGTCCAAGTGATTTTTTTTTTTTTTCCTAGGGGGGTGGGAAAGCCTGAAAATCCTTCATAAATACCAGGTTACAATAATTCATACTGCATGAATGATCTCTTCAGACTTAAAAAAAAATACAATTTCCCCTGGGGGGCAGGGGCAGGTCTGGCTATCTCAACGGAAAAAAAAACCCTGTAACTAATTATGAAGTCATTCCTAGTTGCTTTTAGGCCAGAGGTGTCTAGATCTAGAAACCTCTCATCACAAAGTGAAGTCCTTATGTTACTTAAAAGAGCCTCAGTTGGGTCGATCCCTCAGATATTAAGCTGGAGGGGGGCGGGGAGGAGATATCAAAAACACACCCACAGTCTCCATGTCATGTTTGTGGGACTTTTGTTCCACCAAGCTGAAGTCTCAGTGAAAAGCAGGGCTTCTGAATTACTTATATTTTTTATAAATTAGTACACAGAAAACATTAACTAGCTTCACCAACTCTTCTTTTGCATTCAGTTTTACTTGCCACATTGGTGTCAAAACAGCTCATGGATTTTTTTATCAGAAGATACAGCACCAGTTATAACAAAAGCTTAATTTTTCCTCACCAACTTGAGAAGCATCTCCATAAAGTTTTAAGTATATAACCATGCTTTGGACCTGGTCATACTTAGCAAAAGAAGAAAAAATCCAAACTAACCCCAATTAAAACTAATTTTCCTAAAATTCCTAACACCCCAGTTGAGGAAGGTGGCACATCTTTGTTAGAATACCATTTAAAAAACAACAACAAAACAAAAACAAAACCACATATCCAGATCTCCAATCCAAACTACAATGTCATTTCTATTTAATGTACCATATATGAACTTTGTGTATAATTTTTAAATTCTTTTCCTCATTTTTGCATTTTCAGTTCTTCTGACATTCAGTTATGAAATTAAAAAGCATATTCTTTATTCATGACCAATATTACTTATAAATATGTTTATAAACATTGCTTATTAAAACCTGACCAACTGAATAAGCATTTTCAGTAACAAACCGTTGTAGCATTAAGTTTTGTGTATGACTGCTGCCGGAAAGACTGTCTTTGTATCATTTTAAACCTATTCTGCAAGGACAGTTCAGTTGTTGCTCATCTCAATAATTTTATTAATGCTTATGTTATTGAGAGGTGATACTAACTTGAAACTTGTCCCAAACACATCTAACATTCTGTAGTTATTTTCCTATTTTTTTTTACAGGGGTATGTGCCAGTATTCCTGGAGAACAAAGCTAAATTCGTTCCTTAAAAAAAAGGTAGATAGCAAAGAACATAAGGAAATGCACTCCATAGCGTTCTAATGTATCCTAGACTTGGTGTGACCAGAGCACAGTGATTTAAACCAGAGAAAGTTCTTCCAAGTTTCCATTTGATTCTCCAGGAAGATTAAAGCTCTTAATCTTACTGTAGCCCAGATCTTGCCTATGATCTTTTTTCATGACTTTGAGCAAATGATTAGAGCATCGGATCACATGGAAATATTTTTTGTTAATATCTCAAACATCTAGGCTATTAATGACAATTTTACAGTATTTTGTTTTATTTTTAGGTATTTTTAAGCCACCCAACAACCATCTTGTGCAGCATTACTGAAATTGTTTCTAAACAATGATAAATTTTGACTATTGCTTACTCTTATTTTCACCTCATATATATGGCTTATCTTAGCATATTATATAAACATTATATAGTTCCATTTTATTTCTACTTATAAAGGTATTTGCACTGTTTTCCTCAAAGAATGGGATGATCAGCATACTTTAAAGACTTAACTAGTAGTGTCTTTTTGACATAGAACTAAGTATTTTGCTATTTTCATCTGACCCAGGAGACCTAGAGAGGATTTAAGTGTGATATAAACATGAACTCGCTCTCAAATACCTCCTCTTAACAAGACCAATATACTCAAAGCTGCAGCATAAGGGTTTTCTGTTAGCACCTTATCAAGGTTTCAACTGGTTATGGTGCACTCTGAAATGCCTTGAGCACAACAAAGAGCTACAGAAATGAAAATAATTCTCCCTCTCCTTGTGAAGTCAGCCTTTCTACCAGTTTCATAATACTATCTGTACTTTCACAAGAAGTGTAACTAACATGAACAACAGTTAAAGGAAGCCACCGAAATCACTACTCAATGCCTTAAAGTCCAAGAATATGAAAAAAGACAGTCAAGCACTGCTTGACCAAAAAAATTTTATACTGTACAGCCTCTTCAAATCTTTCTACTCCAGCTGAAAATAGAGTATTCAGCTCAAAACTTATTCAAATCATCTTTATGATTTTATTTCTACTTATAAAGGTATTTGCATTGTTATCCTCAAAGAATGGGATGATCAGCACACTTTAAAGACTTAACTAGTAGTGTCTTTTTGACATAGAACTAAGTATTGTGCTAAGTATTAGTAAGAACTAAGTATTAGTAAGTATTTTATAAGAACTAAGTATCATCTTTATGATTTGAATTTTACTGAATAATTTATTTGAAATTTATTCAAATCATGTCTCAACATCCCACATGAGAACTGGGAAAGAAAAACAGGAAAACCTACTCTGGCCTCACAGGCCAAAAAATGCTACTCAAGCAAGAAGACTGAAGACATCATCCTTAAACTAAACAGACATACTAAGGTTGAATACATCTTTAATACTTGATAATATGTAGAACAGTATTCATATTTGAATTCCTTTTTCTCAAGGCATAGGATAGAAAGAATGGACAAAAAAAAAAAAAGAGAGATCACCATCACCAAGCAAACTACAAGCACTAAAATCTCTATTTATTTTGAGTCTATAAAGTGTATAGCTTTTCTCTTCAAAGTGAGGAATACTCTAACTTCACTCTCTCTGTATATTTCACCTCTTCTTTGGTAAGGTTTCCATACAGAATGCATACACAGTATAAAGTGTTAGAACTCTTCATATTATTCATGAAGTATGCCATCTTTCTAGACAAAAAAGACTTTTTCCAAAGACCCTCAGAAGCTGAGGAGCTTAGGCATCCCAACAACTCTCAGGAGTTCATGCTCGTCCTCAGATGCAGAGATATGAACAAGTTCTACTTGTGCACTTGGCAGACTTAATGCATCCCAGGAGCCATAAAACTGCATTATCATGGTATGATGCTCTACTGCAAAGATTATTATGTCAGCCGTAGCATTATATTTATATGTCTTCCAGACTTCAAGTCACTCAAAAGTCTGACTTAACAAAATAAATCTGCATCATCTGAAAGTTCTGGAATTATTTAGCTTCTGTAGTTTTATTGCAACAATCTTCATAAAAGAAGATTTTTTTTTTTTTTAAATCATCTGTAATCGTGTTCCTTTTCAGTGTAAAAAACAGATTATTGGGATAAGATTAAGACCCACAGTCTTAACCCTGTGCTTTTTTGGAAAGCAACAGCACAGAAAGAACTATAAACATCGTGACCAAAACATGATTTGAGAAAAATACTGGTAGAGAAGGAATAAAACCTCCAAAATATAAGCAGAAACGTACAGATGCCATTAAGTGATTTTTTACGTTCCCATCAAGGAACATTTCACCAAAAACAGAGCTATGGTCAAAAAAATATAAACATGCAAAACCACTCACCTTTCTGAAATTTACTTTTTAAATAGTTTTTTAAATGTGAACTGGGAGGATTAACTAAGTAAAAGGATTAATGAGGCATGCGACTGAGACAGGAAGAGATTACCAGAAACACCAAGTACTATTTTGTAAAGAAAGTTTTGTAAGAACTCCTGAGAAATTTTACAAACTTCCTGTAAAGTAGAAGTAATTCTCTAAGTATTTAAAAACCACAAAATACATTCAACATGTCATTATTATTCCAGTAAGCTGTAAGTCAATTAAAAATTTCTAAAAGCATGGCTCATTTAACAACAGCTTTATTTTCAGATCAGTTCACAAACAAGTTTTGCTGTACTTGAAAATATAAAGCTAAAGGAAAAGTAGAATTTTAAAGCTATGATAATCATTAACAAGATCCAATACACCTGCCATTACTGCTTTTTTTCTTGGTTATACTACTGCAGAGACTTCTGACCTTACCTAGGCCTTATCTTCAAAGACAATTATCTTTTTTTTTTTTTAAATAAATAATCACAGACACCATCTCACAGCCAGTTCTACTTTCGCTTGCCACTGGAGGTTATGTGAGGACACAGACTACTGCAGGAGACTGGCTCACTCCTACTTCTAGAGCACTTAAAAGCAGTCAAGCCAAGTTTCTTTAAAAATCCAGCTTCCAGTGAAGTTTTCCCTAGCAAACTCCAGAGAAAAACTATTATCATGATAGAACAGCCTGTTTTCAAGAGTTATCCATGAATGTAAGTTTTTGTTAATTTCAGGAAGTCTTCTGCTACTTTCATTAGTTTGCAGTAACTTGCAAGATTTAACAGATTAAGGCAATTATAGATATTTTAAAGTAATTTAGTCCAGAGGAGGGCCACAAAAATGATCAGAGGGATGGAACACCTCTCCTATAAGGACAGGCTGAGAGAGTTGGGGTTGTTCAGCCTGGAGAAGAGAAGGCTCTGGGGAGACCTTATTGCAGCCTGCCAGTACTTAAAGGGGGCTTCTAAGAAAGATGGGGACAGACTTGTTAGCAGGGCCTGTAGTGATAGGACAAGGGATGATGGTTTTAAACTAAAAGAGGGTAGATTTAGACTAGATAGAAGGAAGAAATTTTTCATAATGAAGGTGGTGAAACACTGGCACAGGCTGCCCAGAGAGATGGTAGATGCCCCATCCTTGGTAGATGCCCCATCCCTGGAAACTTTCAAGGTCAGGTTGGACGGGGCTCTGAGCAACCTGATGTGGTTGAAGATGTCCCTGCTCACTGCAGGGGGGTTGGACTAAATGACCTTTAAAGGTCCCTTCCAACCCAAATTATTCTGTGATTTTATGATTTAATAAACTCAACCAGTTCTAAGGAAAATTAGCTGCATCAAAAATCTTTCACCTCTTAGCCTTCAAAAACAATTATTTTCTCAGTAACACAAAAGTGAATCCTTTCTAGACACTCTCTATATTCCTTTTTTACTCTTCACAAATTAAATGAGTGATACTCGTCTACAATTAAGCTGAAATGGAAACCTGACAGTTAGAACAGACCTAGGTAACCTACTTAGCAAGAGACTGCCAGGGCATAAACGGAGTTATTTAGCCCCCCTGTGGCTGTACTCAGAACTTTAAAGTCAGTGAAGTATGCCACATCCCTTCAGGATTACAAGATACAAGCAAGCGTATTACCTACTGGACTTGCCATTTGACAGTACAAGTTCTATAAAAAAACCCGAGTGTCCTCTACTGACATAAAAAGGCTCTTAAAGATCGAATACCAGTTGAGGCAGATGGAACTATGCAAAAGCATAATTGCTGGCTCTGATAATTAGCTACTGACACCTTTTTTCCTTTTTTTTTTTTTTTAAATGAGTTTTAAACAGGAATACAGTTACAATAGATCAAACTCATCTGCATGTCATGTGAAGAAATACTGCTTTTCTCCAAGAAAGAATTACAATTCCTCAAGCATATAGTCAACATTAAAGCTGGAGGTTAAAGGTAGAAGACATTTTGGGAAATCAGAACAGCATTTTTCCAGGGTAATTAGCCAACTTGAAGAACAGATAGAGGGTTTTCATTTAAGATAATTTCTTGTACTTCAGTGAAAACAAAAAAGGATGTAAATTTATAGGTATACCTCCAACTGTGCTTTAGGAAAACTTGAGAGTAAGTATTTAAGCATTCTCTGGAAGATTTTAGAACTGACATTGAAAACCTAGCCATGAGGTATTTAAACAAGTCAGATTCTTTCTTATGAGAAGAAAGCAGACAACAAACTGTCATTTACTAGTACTATTACCTTACTTGATAGGATGGTCTATTTTAAGAGATTGATTGCCAACCCAATAAAACTTCTTCAGATTTCTCAACTGTGACATCAACACCTTAATAAAAAAAATTTTTAAAAAGGAAGAGCAAGAACATACAACCATCATTTCAAGTGCAAATCACTGTTTGGGAAGGGCAAAATAGAAATAGTTGTCAGCCATCACCTAGCTGTCCTATCTCACCTTTGACTGGATCAACCCTCTTCAAATAGGGCAATCCAGGATTATTAAGGGGCCTACTAAACAGAAAAAAAACACTAACTATGTAGACAAGGTATTTTAGGAGTGTTACA
Organism: Phaethon lepturus; assembly: GCF_000687285.1. Classification (NCBI taxonomy): domain Eukaryota; kingdom Metazoa; phylum Chordata; class Aves; order Phaethontiformes; family Phaethontidae; genus Phaethon; species Phaethon lepturus. Next base: position 2,386 of record NW_010541281.1, on the reverse strand, counting down.
TACACTGGAAAAAGACATTCACGGAACAGAAGAAAACACACTGCACACACCAAAATTCATAGGACACTTATAAAACAGTATGTCTGGTGATATTTTACAATACCTTAACCCATTCCTTTATCATCACAGAAGCAAAGTTCCAAACAACAGTTTGCTACACTGATAAAAACAAGTTTGAGTTTTGTGTGTATACTCTATAGTAAACTAAGTGAATTTTCTAAAAATTAACTCCCTAAGAAAGTGTAGCCTTTTAAAATTACTATCTTGGAATTATTTTCAGATGCTAAGATGTCACACTACACCAAAACACTTTCATTTTCTTGGATATCAGAATCAGTAAACGCTAAGGTAAAACTGGATGCGTGCATGGAGGACTCTGTAATCTTTTCCCTCACTTTTAATATAACCTTGTTCTTTTCATACCATCCAATAGCAGTATGCTGAAGCCACCTTTCACACATAAAAACAGTCCGAGATCCAGCCTTAGCACCGCATCCCACTTTTCTCTCTCTGCAACTGCCCGATACTTGGCCAACAGAACACATTAAAAATGTACCTAGTCCATGAATCTGCTGTTTTCCTAAAAAGCAGTCGTACATTTCCAGCTTTAAAGAGTTAGCTCTTGCCATCTCTGTAACTGTATTAACTGAAGCTAAATTATGTATTTTAATGACTGAGATACAGTTTGCAAAAACCTAAGCTGTTTTTTCAATCTGTTAAGAGTCTGCATACACTTACCACATTTATAAATTAGCAGGTCCCAAGCACCTCAACTTTTTAAAATTTTGTATTATTTATAAAATTTTGAGAAAAGAATTTTCTTCCCTCTTGGATACACATATAACTGTTCCATTCTTTGCCTTAGGAATTTAAATTTCAAAAGCAAAATCCATGCTACAGTAAGTGTACATGCTATCATCCATGGCTAAGACAAGACAGTTTATGCTGAGATTATTAACCTAAAATTAATTTATTAATTAGTTTACGTAATCCGCATTCCTTCCTGCTGCAGCTCTTGGCAAGAAAAAAAAATTATTAGTTAAAACAATTTTTTATTGCAGTGTTAAGGATACCTAAGACTCTGTGCCAATCTAAATCAAGCGTCTGGAGACAGAGGTTCTTTGGAATCAAAACAGAAAGACAGAAAAATGGTTTAAGTGTTCAGATACCTCATGGTCTTGCATGGGATTACGCATGTACATTGTCATCCATCTAACTGCTGTTTCTCAACGTTACAAGAATCCACCTGAGAAAACACTTACTACATGCATAGATACTACACAGAACTGATTATAGGTGTTTTCCTAAGCATACGTGGAGTGAACTTAAACTAAAGTAAGTAGGGTAAATGCTGATAAAGGTGCCATTCCCATTACATCTGTAGGTGCCTGAAGCAAGACAAAAGTATATTGCCGTTAAAAGTTACATAACCTTAGAAAGTAATAGGAGATGCAGCTACATTGTATTCCAATTTCCAGCTCATTTTTAATGCATTATAACTGTTAGCAGGGTTAAGCTGTTGGACTACTACTATAACAACTCTAAATTGTTTCTCACAAAGAGACAGCCAATTATTTTAATAGGATTTTAAACCAGTACAATTATTGCCTAATTTTTCAAGTCCATTTCATTTAATTTCAATCTGTTTAAAAACTAATCAGCTCCTTCAGTATCAAAGTCACTAGAAAATAAGAGCCTGATAGCAAAACCAACTATAAAAAGAAAAAAGTTAATTTCATTCATTCTTTAATTTCTTAGCCTTGTCCAGAACTAAAGAAGGATGAAAAAGAAATATTTATTTGAATTCCATCTTCATCAAGAAGGCCACAAATAACACAAGAGGCAACTTTGAAATATTTATATTCACCTATTACACCTAGAGCTGTTTACTGCAGACAGATAATTTATAGTATTCCTCTGACAGCTGCTGTTACCTTTCTCTGCTCTGGAACTACGGCTGGTAATTTTGTTTGGTTGTTTTTTTTAAACAAAATGGTCCTCAACTCAGGCAAGTGCTAGATCTGTGTGTGACACCCAACTCCCTTTGCCTGCAAGCAGGCAGTTTCTGCGTCCACTTGGACCCCTACCTACTGCCTGCCTGCTACCCTTCCAGGTCCCCAAAAAGCTGCTTTCCCCTTCGTGTCTCACTCAACGCCTTCGGGTGCTTCAACAAACTGCTGCTCCTCGCCAAACCATAACCGCAACGCTCTGCACAGAGCGGTCGAGAGCAGGTTTTGGGGTTCTTTGTTTTTCGGGTTTTTTTGTTTGATTGTTTGGGTTCCCCCCCTTCTGGTTTATGCACCTCTTCGCCCTGACCGAGGGGTTCAGGTCAGCGGATGGGCCGGCCCCAGCCGCTGGGTAAGAGCCGCGGCCAGAGACCCGAGAG